>NW_026924989.1:0-25050 GCF_032062105.1 Saccostrea cuccullata
CACAGTGTAAACACACCCCCGTATTTAGGGGGGATTATATGTACTGAATTGACCCGGCTATCCCCCAGGGGCTGCACTCAGTTGACCCACCTATCCCCTCCAGGGGCTGCACTCAGTTGACCCACCTATCCCCCCCAGGAGCTGCACTCAGTTGACCCACCTATCCCCCTCAGTGGGATGTCCTAGATATTGACCCACCCATCTAGGCCCGTTATACTACTACCATGCTACGCATGACGTTCGGATGTTAAAATTTCTCCTTTGTGACACGTGTCTTTAATAGTTAATAGTTAAACAATCTCCTGCGTAATAGTTTTTATGAATAAATGCTTTAAAATGAAAAATCAAACGGAAGATATTTATATATTTCATATTATTTATCATTTCCATCAAGATGATATCAGTAAAACACCAATAAGTTGCTATACACAACATGATATTTTATATTCGATTTGCCAAAAATATTGAAATTAAAAAATATACTTGTTTTGTGACGCCTCTGTCTTCTATCGTTTTTTAACTTAAATTCAAAGAAAATAAACTTTTCTCAATAATTTACTTTGAAATTTTACACAGTGTCCATTTTCTATGTTTACAAATCAAAAACAAATTATTAGATAACTGTAAGTACATACATTTTCATAAATTATAATTTATATTGTGGTATTTACCTGATTCTGTGGTGGCCATTTTCGATTTTTGTCCCTTCTCATACTGAGAATTCTTTGACCCGGCGTTGATTACTGGCATTAATTACGTCAACAATGTTATGACGTATACATTTTACATCATCACAATAATTAGTCCGCCAAATATTTTCCCCAAACCAGAAGTCTCTGTCGAGACTGTAGCTCTACTGGTTTGTACTTATCAAAAACCATTGCACTATTTTATGTATCTTTGTGTAGTCTACTTATGTGCCAACTTATTTTGAAATCAGACAAAAACTGTAGAAGGAGTAGCGTTTTTAAGGAATTCCACAGAAAATTCTATTTTGAGTAACCATAGCAATACCGTTCATCGAAATCAAAAACCGATGCACTATTCTATGTATCTTAGTGTAGTCTACTTGTCTGCCAAGTTATATTGAAATCAGACCAAAACTGTAGAAGGAGTAGCGTTTTAAAGGAATTTCACAGAAAATTCTATTTTGAGTAACCATGGCAACACCGTTCATCGAAATCAAAAACCGATGCACTATTCTATGTATCTGAGTGTAGTCTACTTGTCTGCCAAGTTATATTGAAATCAGACAAAAACTGTACAAGGAGTAGCGTTTTTAAGGAATTTCAGAGAAAATTCTATTTTTAGTAACCATGGCAACACCGTTCATCGGAATCAAAAACCAATGCACTATTCTATGTATCTAAGTGTAGTCTACTTGTGTGCCAAGTTATATTGAAATCAGACAAAATCTGTAGAAGGAGTAGCGTTTTAAAGGAATTTCACAGAAAATTCTATTTTGAGTAACCATGGCAACACCGTTCATCGAAATCAAAAACCGATGCACTATTCTATGTATCTAAGTGTAGTCTACTTGTGTGCCAAGTTATACTGAAATCAGACCAAAACTTTAGAAGGAGTAGCGTTTTTAAGAAATTTCAAAGAAAATTCTATTTTTAGTAACAATGGCAACACCGTTCATCGAAATCAAAAACCGATGCACTATTCTATGTATCTTAGTGTAGTCTACTTGTGTGCCAAGTTATATTGAAATCAGACCAAAACTGTAGAAGGAGTAGCGTTTTAAAAGAATTTCACAGAAAATTCTATTTTTAGTACCCATGGCAACACCGTTCATCGAAATCAAAAACCGATGCACTATTCTATGTATCTAAGTGTAGTCTACTTGTGTACCAAGTTATATTGAAATCAGACCAAAACTGTAGAAGGAGTAGCGTTTTAAAAATATTTTACAGAAAATTCTATTTTTAGTAACCATGGCAACACCGTTCATCGAAATCAAAAACCGATGCACTATTCTATGTATCTTAGTGTAGTCTACTTGTGTGCCAAGTTATATTGAAATCAGACCAAAACTGTAGAAGGAGTAGCGTTTTAAAGGAATTTCACAGAAAATTCTATTTTTAGTAACCATGGCAACATCGTTCATCGAAATCAAAAATTGATGCACTATTCTATGTATCTTAGTGTAGTCTACTTGTGTGCCAAGTTATATTGAAATCAGACCAAAACTGTAGAAGGAGTAGCGTTTTTAAGGAATTTCACAGAAAATTCTATTTTTAGTAACCATGGCAACACCGTTCATCGAAATCAAAAACCGATGCACTATTCTATGCATCTTAGTGTAATCTACTTGTGTGTCAAGTTATACTGAAATCAAACTAAAATTGTAGGAGGAGTAGCGTTTTGAAAAATTGTTTACAGACGGACAGACAGACAGACGGACGGACGCCGGACGCATTACTATCGCATAAGCTCTTCTGGTCTCTGACCAGTAGAGCTAAAAATGAAATTTCGCTGAGATATTGTAATTTATTTGAAATATGTATTTTGCATCTGTTACCTATCTACATGGCATTTTGGGCAAATTTTGGGGGTTTTATCACTGATTTCTCAAATTTAGCTTTTTAAATTGCTATTTATTGTATATTTTATTGAAGTCCACAATCCTATCAACAGATTGATATATAATATAGCATATATCTTTATTATTTTTTATTGAAAAGTAGTCTTATTGTCAGCGCGCACTGCGAGAAAACATTTTAACACCAACATCGTGCGCGACGTCAATAGATTTCCATTCACTTTATATGCAAAAAACATGAAATTTAAAATTTATATCAAGTCATAAATTGGAATATCTCATTATTTTTAATTACAGTTGTTTTCCACTTCTTATATCTCCAAAATTGTAAACACTGTTGAAAATAGTATTTATCAATTACAAATCAATTGACTAAATGTATTCCAATGAATTCAAATTGTGTGAATTTTATAAATGTTTTGTGTCTGACAACGTTTAAACTATTATTCTAATGCAATTCTTTTGTAAAACACTTTTTGATTGGCTAATGCACTGATCTTTGAAGCAGTAAAACTAGCATTAACGAGCGTGAAAGCTTTTACATTGTGACGTCACAATAGAGCGACGCAAAAACACAATGCTCCGTGACGTATTTCATGTAACAAAATTCAACAAAATAAGACGTAAACAAAAAACAAAATGCATGGATTGCATTAGAATGGGAATAACTGATCTTCTAATTTGGTATTTGCGACCGTTAATGCTGATTTAACGGTCGCAAACATCCGTTTTACCAGCTCCGCTTACGCGTCGCCGGTAAAACTCAGTTTGCAACCGTTATATCAGCCTTAACGGTCGCAAATACCAAATTAGGAGATAGTTATTCCCTAATTGTATGATTGGACAATGTTCCCTTCGGATGGTTAACATCGCTTTCCGTTAGATTTTGAAACACACTTCTTGCAGAATCGCTTAATGTTTTCATTGTCTATTTAGTAAGAGATACTATAGGTATCAGAAAATGGCGATAACCGCTTAATTTCTGATAAATTTAATTTTTATTCAGCTTTGACTCGTTTTATAAAGAAAAAAATATTCATCTGAACACTCTATTCATACACATAATGGAAATTTAACTCTGGTCCCTACAGTCTTTCGGTGAACTTGAATGACACAAGATTTTTACATAAAATGTTACGTTCAATCGAAAAAATGCAAATTATTCTGGTTTGAATTTTTCAGAAATAATATTTTGTCATACAGTTAGTACATCTTGACAAAAACGACATTGTCCACAAATTATTTGGGCAACCCTTCGTATAATTATAACAATATCGAACAAAGTGACTGAAAACAGTGAAACAAATCTGACATAGCATTTATTATTAAGAAACCAGTCATTGTTTTCTACATTGTGTTGGTACATTATTTACATGGTCCGTACTCGGCTCTAATTTGATCAATGCCTGCGAATCCATACTCTCCAACCTTAACTACAATATTCTGAAATATTAAGAAAATCACATGCATTTTTCTTTTCAAACAATGTTGAATCTAGCATCTGAACATGTATTACATTACACTGATATACTGATACAAATATGTTCAATAAATATTTGATCCTTGATCAAATAAATAAAGACTTAAAGAGCATTCTATATGTAGCCTAGTCAGCTTCTGCATTGGGGCTCTTGCATATATAGACAGGGGTTTTCTGGCTTGTTTTTGGGTCCGTTTACCGGACCCATTCCCAATCAAAAAATCAGCCATATTTTCCCAATTCTGAATCTTTTTTTCCAAATTTTGTATCCCTAGAAAATTTTTAAGTGAGTTCAGAAAGAAATAAAATATTTGTTTCCTTGCAAGACGTCTGAAAATCTTAACAGGTGTCAACATGCGATCGGATCATCGAGCTATAGATATTAGTGATGAAACACATTTGGTAAATCACCTACTATGTTAAATGACTAGTTATTGCATCAATTTTGTTTTATTTAAGTCACTTAAATCCTATACTGATCATATAAAAGATTGTAGTTATCATGAAAGTTGTCAGTGAGCTTATTCCTAAGTTACTGTGCACTTCCTTTAAATGATCTAAAAATAGGAAGGATTTGACTAATTTTTCTAAACGCACAAAATCTTTATTATTATTGTCGTTATGGGTTTTTCCTGTGTGAACAGAGTGGTGGATCTGTGTGGTTTTTATGTCACGTGACATGGTCATATAAATAGCAGGTGCGTGCTTTAAAAGTTATTCTACCGCTCGTACAGAACGTTGTAAGGAAGGGAAACCTGTACATCGAGTTCAGATGTGCACTATTCTGAAGAAGTTTTATTGGGTGAGTCTAATGAACAATTGTCTAACGAGGATGCAGTATCTTTGTTTAATAGTTCATTGAGAAAAGCTTTGCAACAGCAGAATGAGGTCATTGCGAGTTCTATTGTGAAGCAAATTAACAGTAAACCTAATAATCCCGCCACGAATACCGGGCACGAGGATAGCGCACCGGAGGATACTAAACACAACTCATTCGATTTCAAGCACGAGGGACACCGTATTCAGCATACATGTAATACAGAGAGAATAGAGAAGTTGAATGAAATAAAGAACTTTATAGAGAAGAAAGATTTGGAGAATGCGGCACTGACAATTGAGAAAGAAATCGGCGAGTTGCGACAACGAAACAAGATTCTAAAAATAGCAGACAGGCACGGGTGGGATACTGTCAACGAATATTTAGACGATCCATTAGCAGACAACAATGACGACGCTGTTAAGTTACGGGGCGCTGTTAGCCGTGCTGTTCGTAAGCGTAATTACAGAGGGAAGCCATATACATATCCCATGCAAAACCGTAGACAGAATGCATTTGCTGCCAACGACTTTTTTCGCACTTTCGGCCAAACGTTTGCTACAGGGGGGTACAAGCAATTCGCCAAACCAATCGAATACGGTGCAGGTCAACAGAACTTTGAACGGAAGTGCTTTTTCTTCAGACAGGTCGGGCATTACGTCAGGGACTGCCCATTTGATTTGAACATATTTTATTGTAATATAATTACAAAAGGATTGAGCACAAGTACTGAATACTTATAACGCCCTCTCCCTATACATGTAAATTACACATTTATATTGTCACAGTTAAACATGCTATATAAAGTATTCAGAATTTGCAAAAGTAAACAAAATGATGCATTTTACATATATGTATGAATATTTAAAAGTTAAATAAATTCATCATATATCAATACTGGTACAGTAATTAACAAGGAAATCTACCAGAATGCTTAATAAATGTTTGAACTAAAGAAAAGAGATGTTCATTCTCTGCAGCACTCAGTGATTCAACCCCCCATAATAAAACATGTGTATCTAGTATGTGGATTGTATCAATTGTAAAAAATTATGTAAAAATTCATTCCTGGCGTTCGCATACTTTGGACATACGAAAAAAAATAATGGTATGTGTCCTCAACTTTACCGCACGTGCACAAGGGACTTGATATTAAATTGCATCTATAAAGGTCGTTATTTAATACACAATTATGTCGTAGTCTGGTTTGAAGAACATTAAGTCTTCTGTTACTGTAATCAAAGTAAGAAGGTGGGTGATCTAGATCTAGATTTTTTATTACTAATTTTAGATTTGAATTTCGACATTGACTGTAAATTTCGAGTTTCAAGTGGAATGGAGTTCCTTTCGTTAACTACAGTGGGAATAAACGTAGACTTATAAGTTTGTAATCGACACTTTGGAATATCATAATTTTGAGAATTTCTTGTCGAGTACATAGATATGTTACAGCGCATATTTGGAAGGATGTCCATTAAGTATTCTGGCACTAAATTATTATGAAGTTTGAACATTGTTTTTAATCTAGCTTCTTGTCTTCTACAACTAAGCGGTTCCCATCCCGTTTCAAAATAAAGTGAATCTTTGGAAGCTATAGTTGTTAACCCTTTTACAATTCTAGCTGCATAAAGTTGAAGTTTTTCTAACTTATCACTATCACCCTGTTGACAGCACCCCCAGACCACTGAAGCGTATTCAAGTTGCGGTCTTATGAATGATGTATACATGAGTGAGAGTGTTTTTCGATTTACTTTAAATTTATATTAATTTTTTCAAAATAGACAGTTTTTTGTAAGCAATAGACAGTATATTATCAATATGTGGTGACCAACTGGCATCGTTTGAAAATAGTACTCCGAGGTGTTTGTGTTCAGTAATGAAATCTAATTCACATTGTTGAAAAAGAAGCTTAGGATATTCTATATTTTTCTTTGTGCTAAACAGTATTACTTTTGTTTTAGAGGGATTAAATTTCAATAACCATTTTTTAGACCATATGCCCATTTGCCAGAGGACAACAAGTTCCAGTGTCAGCTTCCACGGTCGCATCGGCCTCTAGCAACAACGCCAAGCAGTAGTAGAGAACAAGTTGAGTATAGTGAAAATGAAGGCTGTATGAGTGATTCTTATGAATATGAGTTAAACACGTGTTCGATGATTTCAGTAAAGTTTCGGTTAAAAAATTGTTTACAATTTTGGAAGGGTGAATTGTCTTCAAACATATTTTTTAAAAATACTATTCAGTTTGGTTATGTAATTCCATTTATTCAATTGCCGCCTAAGGTCGTTTTAAAAAATAATAAGTCGGCTCATATTCACAGTGATTTTGTTTGTACAGCCATCAATGATATTTTAAATTCTGGTTGTATTCACGAAATATCTGAAGAAAAAATACATGTTGTTAATCCACTTACTGTTTCAGTGAACAGCACAGGTAAGAAAAGGTTGGTGTTAGATCTTCGACATGTAAATCAATTTGTAGAAAAACAAAAGGTTAAGTTTGAAGGGAGGCTTTACAATATGCAAAACAGGGAATGCACATGATTAAGTTTGATTTAAAATCAGGTTATCACCATATTGATATACATCCAGATTTTCACAAATATTTAGGTTTTTCTTGGAAATATGGTAACAAATTCAGATTTTTCGAATTCAATGTGTTACCTTTTAGTTTAACTTCAGCAGGGCATGTTTTTACAAAAGTAGTGAGAGTTCTAGTGAAATATTGGAGATCATGCGGTATACCTGTGGTAGTATACTTGGATGATGGTTGGGTTTGTGATACATACGAGAAGTGCAAGTCTGCATCAGACACAATACAAGATACGTTACAGAGATCAGGTTTTGTTATAAATACTGAGAAGTCAGTACTTGAGCCTACTCAGAGTATGGTGTGGTAAGGGTTTTTGTGGAATTTGAAAAGCGGGACGCTAGAAGTTCCTTTGGAAAAAATTAGCAATATTAAATCTTTATTAAAAGAACTTTTAGAGAATAAAAACAATATTTCGGCGAGAAAATTATCTTCTATTGTGGGAAAAATTATCGCATTAAAACCATCTTTGGGAAACATATGTCAGTTAATGACCAGACGTCTCAGTATTACAATTTGCTCTAAGACTGGCTGGGATGAAATTTTGTATATAGACAATGGGAATATTCAAGAGTTAGAATTTTGGCATTACAATATCAGTAAGCTCCCTTGCAAATATTTTACATGTATTGATAAGACACCAGAGAAAATTATTTTTTCAGATGCAAGTTCTCATGCAGGAGCAGGGTTTACATGTGAAAGAAATAAGAAAATAGTTCATTACATGTGGGATCAGTGTGAAAAAAGTAAAAGTTCAACTTGGAGAGAATTAAAGTCAGTACAAATAATTTTATCAAGTCTGGCAGATGTGTTGAGTGGAAGGTTTGTGAAAATATTTACAGATAATCAAAATGTCGTGCGCATCGCATGTAAAGGTAGTATGGTTGACGAGCTGCATCAGCTGGCATTGAGTATATTTGGTGTCTGTGTGCAATACAGTATTTTACTTGAAGTACAGTGGAAACCAAGAGAATTCAACATGGATGCAGATAGTTACAGTCGCATATTTGACAGTGATGATTGGAGTGTGTCTGAACACATTTTCCGATATTTTGATAGAATATGGGGTCCTTTTACAATTGATCTTTTTGCAAATTGTAAGAATAACAAAGTTAAAAGGTTTTATTCGAAATATTGGAATCCAGGCACTACAGGAGTTGACGCTTTCGCGTCGTTTATGTCGGGATCAGACAAGTCGAGTATATTTGCTCAAGATATGTTTTTGAGCAACGTTTTGGTTGTTAGAATTGATTTCAGAAAAATATAATAATAGCAGTTTAAATATGTAAGTGAGTGTGTTGTTATATTTTTGCTGTTTATTCACAGATTTTTAATGATACTTGGGCGGAAATTAAAGACATGTCAACGAAAGAGCAGTTTAAATCAGCAGATTCCTCAATAATCCACATCATGAAAAGTGCAAAAAGTAAAAACACAGTCAAGCAGTATGAAACGTATTTCAAGAAATTTACGCAGTGGTGTATTTCCAAAGATGTTGCAAGTTTTCCCGCAAAATCTAGTGTGATTGCCATTTTCTTAAGTGGATTAATTCAACAAGGAGTTTCTGAAGCAGTTCTGTGTTCATTTTTCTATAGTATCATGATCTTCATTGTGCGTTTTCTAATCCCTGTGACGACAGTGTTATTCATAGTTTAATGGAAGGGGGAAAACGAATTTTATCAAAGCCCATAAAGAAGAAGGAACCAATTTCGCCAGATGTGTTAGAGAAGATTATAAATGTATATGGGGAACGGAAGCAAAATTGTGATTTACGAAGTGTAAGAACAGTGGCTATGTTGTTGTTGAGTTTCGCAGGTTTTTTGCGATTTAGTGAATTATCTAATATTAAAGTGAAAAATATAATTTTCAAGAATTTATACATGTATAACCACGTAGTTTGGGACTAAAAGATGTGTCGTTGATCGGGCAAAAGGGAATGTTGGCAGGGGAAGTGAGTGGCGTGGTTGACCGGAAGTAGTAGAGCCGTATTCCAAGGACTCTTCCCGATAACACATAAAAGTCCAAAGTAACGAGTAATCTGGTTTCCGAGTTTATTAAAAGTGCATGTAATTAAATGATGGACAACAATTTTAACATTCAAGAAATACTAGCGGGGAACACAGAACGGAAGTGGCCTGGTAAAGCGTCGGGCCTCCGAACTGACACATACAATTCAGACACTGGTATATAAAAGAATTCTTTGGCACAATTCACAAATTGAGTGACAAAACGACATGTGTTGAGTAAATAACAATCTGTGAAAAGTTTTGATAAGATAGACATGAAAGAAAGATCAATCGAATAATTACATGTATGTTTTTATAAGGTATTAGAAATTAGTGACGGTTAACACTCTGTCTCTTTGTAGTTCTCAACAATTGTCCATATAGTGTCACTAGACGTAATTAAGTAAAAATTGGGAGCTTCATAGTCTAACAATAAATAAAGATTTAGAAATAAGTTCAAGGGAAATAACAAAAGAAACATATTAAAGTTCAAAATAAAAGTCCAAAAGAAGTATAATAAAAAGGGTCAATTCTGCACGGTGATAGTTTCCCTCCACTCCGGGAAAAACACGTCCTCGTGTTTGGAATGGGCTCGGGTCACCGGTAATAGCGTCTGTCGTTGTTACGATGGCGTCTATGATGTCTGTTGCAAGAATTTGGATAGAGTTCGTTTCGTAATTCATCGATAACTTTGCGGTGTTGTTATATGGCATGTTCTAAATCACAAGTTTGATGTCGTAGGTCTTCAATTTCCTCCTTTTGGTGTTTTATTTTTTGAACATGTCGATGATTAGCGTCACGCAAGTCGTCTATAACATTGCAATGATTGGACCTGGCATATTCCAAAGCAGAATTTCAAGAACTTAAAGCAGTTATTTCTTCTTTTTGGTTTTCAATTGTTTTTATGTGCTGAATATTTTCACGACTTGTATCCGATCAGAAGCCATTTTGATAATTTGATCAGATCCGTTCAGTTGATTTTGCAGGTCTTCGACTTGGTATTTCAAACGATTTCTTGGATGTTTGTTTTCAGTTTAGATTGAAGTTCTGAGATTTCTTGTTTAGAAGTTTCTTGTAGCACGGAATTTTGAATTTTGGATGACTTCAATTCACTTTCTGTTTTCCTAAGTTTTGAAATTAATTCTAGCAATTGATTTCGGGTTTCAAAACAGATGAAAAGTCCATAAAATTACGCAGCGCTGACTTTCTAACGTTGTAAAACGGAAGTTCCTTAAAAAGCTGTTTTTGTCCGAGGTATTCTTGAATTCTGTGCTGGTCACGTACCTGATGAGACTTTGACTTCTGTATGATGCGAAAATTGCAGTTCTTGGCGAAGTGTCCAGGTTTATGACATCTGAAGCACTTTGTGAAACGGTGTGGATGTTTTTCACTATTCGTTGTGGGAAAAGTCCCTGACGTCCAAGATGGTCGAAGTTGAAAGTTGTCCATTATCATGCTGAGAAGTCCACATAACGTAGAGAAACTCGCTCGTCTAAGGTATACGGGATCAAACTACTGCAAAATATATGCAGCAGCCCCGGGCGTTGATTTACCCTTAGGATATCTCCATCAATTATAACCAGTAGAAATACACAAGTCGGTACTTCGTCTAATAATTTATTAACGGTCCAAAACTTGGTGTTTCTACTCGATTTGTGTGTCGGCGTGGACAATGCAAGGTCCAGTTTCCAGCTGACGATCGTGTATGAAAGAGCCAATTTATAACAATTATCATCGGGGAAAATAAGTGTCAAACTTTCCGCCAACAATAACACATAAAAATGCTAACGATGGAGTAGCACTTTTTTATAAACTTAATTCGGTAGGGTGAATTCTGGAAATCCAAAAATTGCACCTGAACAATCCGAAACCTAGGAGTTAACTTATTAACAATGATTCGTGTAACATATAAATAATAAAATATAACAATGGCAATTAGCACAATTCTGAGCATGAGTGACAGATGGCTTAGATAGAATAACTCATGACATATAGAGTAGAATGGAACATTTTGAGTAACAAAGTATTTATCATAATTATAGTGTTTCATGGTGTTAAAAGTAATTATATTTAATTAAATGTATATTTCAAGGTCAGCTTAAATGTCACTAAAATTGTTTTTATCAAAAATCACACCGTGATATTTCCCTCTCGCTTCGGAAAATGAGACGTCCTCGTCTCAGGAATATCCGGAACTGAAATGCACAGCACTGGGTTGTTGGTACTGAAATGCACATTACTGGGTTGTTGGTACCAGTAACTCTTGGTTGGTGTCGGTAGCGGAAGAAAATGATGTCTTTTGGTATAACGCTTAGAGTTGAATTTCCCATTTCCGTTGTTCTTTGGGTTTTTGTTGCTTTGCAATGTTGATATTCTATTATGGAGGGCGGATGTTACTGTTTGAAGATTTTCGCATTTTGTTATAAGTTCACTTATCTTTGTCTTTAAGGTCTTGTTTTCATTCTGTAACGCATTTAGTTGGGTGGTATGGCCTGTTGATTTGAATAAATTGCAAATATCTTCTGAACGTAAGGTCTTGGAATGGTAAAGATTTTACTAACTGCAACCTATCGTAATAATCCTTTATTCTTCTTGAATCCCTGCGCCGTTTGCTTACGGGCTTGGTCTGCAGACAAAGTATGCTCTTCCTTTGAGTCTCCGCAACAGCAACACTCATTGGACTAAATTTAGTAGCAGCCCAAGAAAAACATACACCTGCAGTAGAATCACATGTTGCCGACTTTTTGTCAGACGATCCTACAGACGGGTTCAAGCAGGCCCGTCCTGATCCCTTAGCTTGATCCTTTTTGATCGTTGAGTGATCGATGGACGCAACTGGAAATGATTTCCTTTGGGAGGAACGGTAAGGTGTGGTTGCAGAAGAAAAACATACTTGCGCATAGTGACCATGTTTTCCGCACACGAAACACTCGGAACGTGTAGCTGGACACGTGAAAAGGTGGCCGTGGAAGAAGGGGTTTCCGCACCTATAGCACCGTGGACTGGATCCTGGTGTTGAGAAAATTCGTGCTGGTCCTGGTGTGATCCAAGGACGTGAAAGACAATGGCGCTGGTAAGATGTTGGGGAGGAGCGGTAAGGTCCTTTTCTCCAGGTTGGCATGGTGTTGTTGAAGATAGGTCGTTTTGGGGGAACTCGCTTAGTTGATGGTACTCAGGATCAAACTGCAACAAAATATATGCAGCAGTCCCGGGTGTTATACCCTTAGGATATCTCCACCAAATTATCACCGGGGAAAATTAGTGTCAAACTTTCCGGCAACAATAAAACATAAAAATGCTAACGATGGACTAGCATTTTATTATAAACTTAGGTCGGTAGGGTGAATTCTGGAAATCCAAAAATTGCACCCGAACAATCCGAAGCTTAGGAGTTACTGTATTGGGGATTAATTTCACGGGTTGTAATTTTCACGGTTTTCTCTCATCGGACACGATCGCGGTTTCTTGAATTCGCGGAATTCTTGTGTTATAGACGTTACCTCCCTTGTCTATATCCGTTTAATCCATATCATAGCTACATGTAAACATTTACCAGCGTAATGTCTTATTTCACGAACAACAGGGTAGGTTAATATAAAATCGCTAGACTTAATAAATAGTTGACGATTAATTAAATCATGTGCAGTTATCAAAAGTCCTTGACTATAAACGTCAAATGCCTTTTCTGTTTGCTATTACAATGAGTGCATGTACACCCCAAGATCTTCAAAACAACGCGGCGAAAAAAAAACCACTGGACAGTAATAAATGTGTTAATGTAGGTCGACGAAATAATATCCTTCCAAATATTCAGTAAGTTTGATAGTTATTTGAATGATTTTTTAAAATCAAAATGTCGATAAAACTATAATATGCATGATAATGCAGGTAACAAATACACCGTGCGTGGTAACTTTAGTTACGCACGGGTAATGAAAACTCATGGCCCACGTGTTTTGATTGATGAAACATGTAGCGTTGGCTATTAAAAAGCCTTTAATCAAATACAGGTTATTATCTGTTGATTTAAATTAATGTAAAGCGTGCTAATTAAAATAATTGAATGACAAGTACTACTCGTAATTACTGAAATGACCATGTACTGTGGTACCTATCGTATTTAAACCTATCGTAGTCTCTTCTCAAATTTCCAAATAAAACATTAAGATTTTTGAAAAATTATTCACTGTTTTTTAAATTCACGGATTTGTTATCACCGTGAATATAGCGAATATTAACACCGCGAGTTATTTTCCCCCTATACAGTAACTGATTAACAATGATTCGTGTAACATATAAATGATAAAATATAACAATGGCAATTAACACAATTCTGAGCATGAGTGACAGGTGGCTGGGATAGAATAACTCATGACATATAGAGTAGAATGGCACATTTTGAGTAACAAAGTAATTATCATAATCATAGTGTTTCATGGTGTTAAAAGTAATTATATTTAATTAAATGTATATTTCAAGGTCAGCTTAAATGTCACTAAAATTGTTTTTATCAAAAATCACACCGTGATACATGAATGTTTGCATCGAATCCAGCAAAACTGACGTATACAGGCGTGGTAACGAAGTGACATTGGCAGAGGTAGGAGGGAAGCTGTGTCTGTATCTTGGATTAAGCATTATTTAAATCTAGCCGAAATTCAGGATAAACCAGAGGAATATGTATTCAGAGCAATTAGATTTTACAAGTCATGTGGAAAATATATGTTGTGCGGTATTAACAAGCCGATTTCATATACAAGAGCCCGAGAGTTATTGTTAGAAGCTTTGGAAAAAGTGGGAATAGATTCAAAAGGCTTGGGTTGCATAGTCTGCGAAGTGGAGGGGAAACGACTGCAGCCGAGAAAAATGTGTCGGAGCGTCTGATCAAAATACATGGACGTTGGAAATCTGACTATTCCAGAGACAATTATATTAAGGATTGTATAGATAACAAATTGAAAGTGTCTAATAGTCTTTTCGTGAAAATATAAATGAATATATATTAATAAATATATATGCAGATATAGTGTGTGTGTGTTTAGACAGGTACGAGCGGTAGAATAACTTTTAAAGCACGCACCTGCTATTTATATGACCATGTCACGTCACATAAAAACCACACAGATCCACCACTCTGTTCACACAGGAAATACCCATAACGACAATAATAATAATTATATTCTCCCTCACTTCGTTCGTCCGAATATAAATTAATTATACTCTGTTCTGTATTGAAAGAATAATCAACTCATATGTACACATGTATGTACTTTTCTCTTTGATTGTTCTACGTTCTGACGAGCAGCATTCCATACATATGAGTTGATTATTCTTTCAATACAGAATAGAGTATAATTAATTTATATTCGGACGAACGAAGTGAGGGAGAATATAATTATTATTATTGTCGTTATGGGTATTTCCTGTGTGAACAGAGTGGTGGATCTGTGTGGCTTTTATGTCACGTGACATGGTCATATAAAGAGCAGGTGCGTGCTTTAAAAGTTATTCTACCGATCGTACAGAACGTTGTAAGGAATGGAAACCAGTAAAATAGGCACACACACACATATATGTATGTATATATATAAGTATTATTTAATGATTAAAAATAGTGGGTGTTGAAATGAATACGAATGTGTTAAATTTGTAATAAACGTTTTGACGAGCAGCATTCCATACATATGAGTTGATTATTCTTTCAATACAGAATAAAGAGTATAATTAATTTATATTCGGACGAACGAAGTGAGGGAGAATATAATTTTATATACCATATATTTACAAAAAATGGAATACCAAACCCGATCAAATTAAACATAATTGTCACATAACAGCACACTCTTCGTCTAATATTTAAAATATTACCAAATTAAACAAACTTACATACAAGTATATACAATGTGTAGCGGAACGCTTTCCGGACAATAGTAACGCAGTACGTTCTAAGAAATGACAATTAAGAAACTTGATGGACCATCAAATTAAAAAAAATATCAATATCATGGAACATGATATGTACCAAATATTCACTCTGAAACACAGTTAACACACATGACTGAAGATAGTGAAATTATCAACAATACTTCATAATTCTTGATGAAACATCGAATTATCAAAAATATTTTACCATGGATCATGATAAAACAATATGCATGTACTCAACACATGACATTCATATAACATCTGTCACAACATTTTACAGATCAGATTTTGTGAAACACAATTATCATGGAACATGACATCACAAATGACACAATTTTGTTGATAACACTATTTCACATCACAGAATTTTCCTATCCACTTGTAAGGAAAACCATTTCACATACAGGACGCGTGTAAATTACATTCCGTCCATCCTTTCCAACACGAACGCGAGCTTTGCGGACTTTACCATCACTGCTTTCAAAGGTTTCAGTTATCACACCTAAAGGCCAGTTGACGCGATTCACTGCTGCATCTTTCAAAAGAATTACATCACCGATTTTCAAATTTGGTCGGTCATCTTTCCATTTGCGTCGATACTGTAGATTGTGTAGGTAATCTCGTCTCCAGTGTTTCCAAAATATGTCGGAGAGTACTTGTACATGTTTCCATAGTGCACGAAACATGTCTTTTGTGTCGAGGCTTTCTGGTAAAACAGGTAAGAAGTTAACTTTTCCTGTCAATAACATCGCAGGACTGAGTACGAGTGTTGATTCCGGATCTGTAGAAATCGGTACCAAAGGTCTGGAATTCATAATGGCGCACACTTCTGCCATGAAAGTAGTTAAGGACTCGTGAGTTAACTGTTTGGCATTTGGATCCAGCAGCATGGAATCAAGAATCCTCCTAGTCAGACCAATCATGCGTTCCCATGAACCTCCCATGTGGGACGAATGAGGGGAATTAAAAATCCACACTGCTTAAGTTTGATTCAAATAGTTATTGATGGGGCCCATCTTCTACATTTAACCCTTGTATGCCAAGTTCATCTGTTGCACCAACAAAGTTCGTGCCTCTGTTGGATCTGAACACTTTCACAGGTCCACGTAATGACTCAAAGCGGCGTAAAGCATTAATAAATGAAGAACTTGACATTTCTTCTATGATCTCTATATGAACTGCTCTTGTAGACAAACAGCTGAATATAATAGCCCATTGCTTGCTGTTGATCACTCCACTGCGCGTTTTCCTAGCTACCACTTTCTATGGGCCGAATGTATCTATCCCGACTGATGTAAATGGAGGACCAGATGTAAGTCTATCACAAGGTAGATCAGCCATCTTTTGATATTCAAGGTTCCCGCGCAATTTCTTACATGTAACACACTTGTGAATGTATGATGATACAGTTCGTTTTGCACTGATCAACCAAAATCCATTCTGCCGCAGGGCTCCTTCAGTAATATGTCTACCTTGATGTCTGACGGATTTATGGTAGAACCTTATGAGAAGTGTAGCGATATGGTGGTTTTTAGGAACTATGATCGGATTGATTTCACCTGTTTGTATAACATGTTTCACATTGTTGAGTTGCCCACCAACTCTAAGTAGATCATCACCATCCAAAAATGGATCAAGAGCTGAAATTGTACTGTTCTTTGGTAGAGAGCTCTTTTCCTTTAGACACTGAATCTCTTTGCTGTAAAACTGTTTCTGTAATTCTCGTAATAGGAATTTTTCAGCATCTTCACATGACTGAACACTTATACTTTCTCTGCACACATGCCATCAAGAACACACATGATGATGTTTGTGTTTGAATGTTTGGACAATATGCCGAAGGATAGCAATTGATTTGATTAGAGTTTTCCAGTCTGAATATTTTTCACACAGTTCTGTTAAACAACTAGAAAGTTTCTTGGATGTTTCAACCGTAGTTTTGTGACGTTGACATCTGGACGTATTTCTTTGTCATCCTCTGCATCAATTTATGGGTATTGTGAATCTTCAATGGTCTCATCATCATTACACTGTTCTAAAAGCCATCGAGGTCCTTGTAGCCATTCCTGCTTGTAAGTTGTTCACATGAAGTATTTTCTCGTGTAGCACAGTCTGCTGGATTTTTGCTAGATGGTACGTAACTCCACTGATCAGCAGAAGATCTTTTCAGTATTTTGCACACATGATTTGACACATACGTGTAGAATCGTTTTGTCTCATTATAAAGGTATCCCAGAACAACTTTACTGTCTGTATAGTACTTCACCACACTAGGTTTCATGTCTAACTGTTCTAATACACTATTCCCAATTTCTGATGCAAGGACGGCTCCACACAATTCTAATCTGGGAATAGTATGTCCTTTGACTGGCGCTAATTTGGACTTGCCTAGAATGAATCCAAGGTAGGTATTGTTGTCTGCATCTACGACTTTTAGATATGCGGCAGCTGCAATGGCTTTTTCTGATGCATCAGAAAAAACGTGCAATTCTACGTTGCTGAGATCGCTCAAAGATACAGGTAAATACATTCGTGGAATCCTCTGTTCATGTATAAACACTGTGCCGGATAATTATGCCACTTCAAAAGTGGCATTTTGGCGCCCGCCAAATTCTCATTTCACATAAAAATCATGTATACAAAGTGGTAGACCATCACTCACAGAGTTCATAACTACCTTTGTTACAGGAAAATCTCACCTGTCAGGTGAGATAATCACCTTTGAACAAAAAATTCCCATGGGAAATATGAAGTTCCTGTAGGAAAATCTGAAATCCTAAGGGATATTATCAAAATCCTGCAGGATTTCTTAATATCCTGCAGGATATTTAAAAATTCCTGTAGGACTTCAATTTACCATGGGAGAATTTAATTTCCTAAGGGAATTTATTTTCCTAAAGGAGAAAAAAAAATCCTATGGGAGGAAATATATCAATAGGAAAAAAAAAATTCTCCTAAGGGAATTTTTTTCTCCCTGAGGATTTAAATTTCCCATAGGATTAAAATTCCCATAGGAATTTGAAAGTTATTCCAATGGGATTATTTTTTGTGCCATCTTCTTCTAAAATTCGTAATCTTAGTTTAAAAAAAAATCCCTTGGGAATTAGAATATTACTCAGATAGGACTTTTTGTATCAACCCATTTTGAGTATGTTGTACTGTTTCCTCTTATTTGTGTGTGGATATCAGTGTTTAACAAGAACATTAGGCCCAAGTGCCTTGAATCCCTCTTCTGATAAATTGTACAATCTATTAAAAAAACCTTGAAATTCCAAATGTAGGTCATCATGAACTACATTTAGGTTAAAACACTGAAGACCTATGATGCATCAACTGACAAAGGATGATGATTCTAAGCCAATTAGTACCTGAGAGTGACCTACTTTTAAGTTGACATTATCTGAAGACCCAGGATGCATAAACTGACAAAGTTTGGTGATTCTAAACCAATAAGTACCTGAGATATATCAATATAGCAATAAAATTCAAAAAGAAGGTCACTGTGACCTTCTTTTTGGTCGACATTATCAGAAGATCCAAGATACATCAACTGACAAAATTTGCTAGGTATCATAATAAATTCTTTTATTTAGACAGGATAGCACAGGCTATTAGTACATAATACTAATTTACATTGTGGTCCTGTATAAAACAAGGTAAAATAAGGCATTCCTTATCATCATTATATGTAAAATTTCGTTTCCCTATTGTGGCCCATCCTACCACTAAGGGTCATGATTTCATTGATTTGAATAAGAAAAATTCATCTACACTACCTAGGGATGTTTCCATATCAAAAAGATTAATCATGGTTTTGCTTTACTCGAAAATAGGATTTGAAATTTTTTTATATATAATAATTGTTTTGTAAAACTTTGATCCTATATTGTGACAAACTTGAATCTATACTGCATAATAATACTTCCATATCAAAATAACTAATCCAATCTTTGTTGTTCTTGATAAAAAGATTAAAAAAAAAAACTACATGGTATTCCTATGTACAATTTTGATCTCCTATTCAGTATTGTGGCCCATCCTAACCCCCGGGGTCATGATATGAACAAACTTGAATCTAGACTATGTAATAAATGTTTCACACAAGTTTCAACTTTTCTGGGCCAATATTTGAAAGATGACAACAAACTGACAAATATTCATTTTTTATTATCTCTCCTTTAAAGAGTGTGCCATTATTTGAACAAATCTTATTTAAAATTCTAACACTGACAAGATAGCCTTAATTCGACACTCCAAATGTTATCAGATAGACAGTTATGTGACAGAATGTGACCTAACGTGTGCAAATTGTGTTAATCCTTTTGCGCGGTACTAACCATGCTAACCGTAGGCCGTACTTACAGTTTGACAAATTCAAGGCACTTCCGTCTGCTAAATTTTGGTTTTAGTCTAGTTGGTGGTGATGTTAATGGAGTAATTCACACAGGTTAAATCAAGAAACTCAAACAGAATGATTTACACTTGCATGAATTATCCCTTCGATCTTCTTCAGTTCTTATTCTTACTTTCGATTTCAAAGCGTTTTACTTTCAGCACTCCTCGGACGATAACATCAATTGATGTAAGGTACCGTAGTCAGCCGAGGTGAGCCGAATGAGCGTTTCACGGTGTACACTATATTTCATGCCCCCGTAATCGAACTCGGGGATATAATTTTTTTTTTTCTAATTTGTACAGGTATCATAACATTTACAAACTCATCCTGTTTAATTTGTGTTTTGTATTGTTATAAAATAAGACCTACTGAAGCTAAAAATATAGATATTTAGAATTTAATTTTTAAAAAATGGTCAGAAAGTTTTTAATGTAAAAAATATTCGTAATAATTTGAATATGCGACACAAAGGGAATTTGCTGTGTTATTGTTTTATTTTGAATAGTAAAAACAAATGTTTCCATTGGAGGGGGTGTTATAGCGAACTACAGTATATACTGTAAATCACATTTTCAAGGACACTCCGATTAAAAAAAAAATACTTGTCCGCCCAAAGATCTCATGAAAAAGGAATTTCCGTGTTTTGCGTGAAAATAGAAAAAAACCTTTTTACCAGAGCAAAGTTTGTATAAACAGGGCGGATCTAGAGGGGGGTTGGTGGTTGGAACCCCACCCTATTTTATTTTTGTACACAGAGAGGGGGAGATTTTTCTGTAATATAGATTTGATACGTCTAATAAATTTATCGATTAATGTTTTACGCCGAATTGGCAATATAATTTGAAGAAAAAAATCTGTCCTTTCTGTTCGCTAGATCTGTGTATTTTTGCGTATATTTGATTTCCTTTGTGTATCTGTACTTTGACAACCCCGGCTACGGGCTTCGACCACACACAAGTAACATGCAAGGAAGATTCCGGCGAACTTTAGCTATACCATTTTTGGACCATCTTCAGAAGTAACTAACTTTTCGAAGAATGCATAAATTATTTTTAATCAATGACGAAGAGAAAGGTTCAAAATGTTCCTGACTAGTGTAGAGTGCAGATGGAGGGGAGATTCTGACTGTAGCTCTCCGGTGAGTCCGGTCTGTCAGAATATTTTTTCGGAGAGCTACAATAATGCATCTAACGCAAAATATACTGATATAATTGTCTCAAAACCTACACACCAAATAAACAATTTGAAGGAACTAATCGTAGTCATTTTACCAGTATATAGTTAGGGACCTATAAACTAGTACATACAGGGGCAGATCCAGCAATCGTTGAAAAGGGGGGGGGGGTTTCCAGGTCGGTGTCCCCAGCACTCATACATATAATCACACCATGGTCACTTTAAGTCCGGAGCTACATAGATAAGAAGGGGGCCCTCAAAAACAGTTTAGAGGCAAAAACAAAATATAAACCAAAAAAAAAATTAATTAAAAAAAAACAACCTATATTTACCACATTCTAATTTTTTTTTCGGGGGGGGGGGGGGGGGGGGGGGGGGGGGGGGGGGGGGGGGGGGGGGGGGGGGGGAGGGGGTAGGGGGGATTCCTGTAACTTTTCTGTTCGGTACACTACTTTTAAATGCTTGAATCTGCGTATTTTCCGTAAACAAAAAATGTGGAGGGAGCTTCTAAAACATAATATTATTAAAACTACAGCAAAAGTTTATTCTCAGAATGCTTCGTGCATTTAATTAATTCTAATTTAATTAATATTTTATTATTTAAAGTAAGATTACATAATTGGATTAGGCATGGCCTCTCCAATGCTTCTTGCAGATGTAAATTAAGAGAGAACTTGCATCATGATACAATATCTTTCAGAGATGTTTTCCAGTCCTTCCACTTGGAGTCTAGAGAGGTTGGTAGAGGCTGGTCCCAATCAATACCATTTGTTTCTCTAAAGAGAATTTTCCCTGCTATGGTAATAGGCGACAGAAATCCGAGTGTGTCAAAAATGCTGTTAAGAAATAAAAGCATTCCTCGTCGAGTGTTTGGTTTTTCATCTTCTTGAATTTGAAACACAAAACAGTCTGTATTTAAGTCCCATGATAGAACGAGACTATGTTGGATAGGTAACACAGAAGTATTTTTCTCCAAACTGAATATCTTTAAGGTTCTTGTTCAAGTCTTCTTCACAAAACTGTTCAAAATTTCCCGGTCATTTGAAGCAATCTTATGCAGGCGGATCTTGCCCATATCATGTAATGCTGTTTTCGTACGCAAAACTAAATCCAACACTTTTTAGGTCACCTGAGTAAACTCAGGTGACCTATTGCTATCCGTTTTCGTCCGTCGTGCGTCGTCCGTCGTGTGTTAACATTTGAACATTTTCAGCTTCTTCTCTGCAACCACTGAACCAATTTCAACCAAATTTGAAACAAAGCATCTATGGGTGAAGGGGAAAAAATTGTGAATTTCATGATCCCTGCCCCCTGGGGCCTGAGGGGAGGGGCCAAAACCACTAAAATTAATGCAATCTTTAAAAATCTTCTTCTTTACTCCTGGACATCAAGCAGTCAAACTGTTTGCATGATTGTAATCAACATTGAGTCCTCTACCAAAACTGTGAAATTCATGACCCTGGAGTCAGGGGTTCTAGTGCTAGGGTGGGGCTAAATAAGTATCTAGTGAAAATGCATTATTTCTTTGAAAATCTTCTTCTCTGCTCCTGGGTATTAAATAAACCAACTACAGTACCCGCATCGTTATTCTTTACAATTCTATCGTGTTCTATCGTGCGTGTTTCCTATCTTATCCATTTGCGTGTATCCTATCGTATCCTATCGTATCGTGTTTTCCGTTTATCAGGTTTTGCGTTTTCTATCGTGTTTTCCGTTTATCGTGTAGATCGTTTATCAGGTTCTATCGTGTATCGTGTTTTGCGTTTATCGTGTATATTCGGAAACCCTCGCGCATTTTATCTTTACTATACAGAAAGAAACTACTCAGCTATTCCGAGTTTCTTTTTTCGATTTGTTAATAAAAATAAGATTAATTCAACCGAAAAAGAGAAAATAAAGTTTAATCCCTTTCTTTTTCATCAGTATAAGAAATATTAAAGCGTAGAAGGAAAGAAAAAAAATAATAGCGTATTTCTTGAATGAATAAATTGATTTATCAATAAATAATTAAATAAAATAATTATATCATGGTAAAGCAGATGATATTCAAAATTTAAACAGTAACTCTATTTTTATGGAAATGAAATTATAATTAGATCGATCACCTGGTCTATTTTTCTAAAACTAATTTATCGAATTGTATGATTTATTTTGTCAAAATTAAATACTATTAATATGATTTTTTAAATGAATCAGAGTTACCGGAGAAAGATTTTTGGTAAGCTACGATGTTCGCGTACACAAAAAGCAAATAAATAAATAATATGCAGGATATTGATATGTATCTTTTTTTTCATGCAGTATTCTGTTTTTCCTTGTTTATCGTCTGATAACGTTAGGAATATATGTTTACACCTCTGATCTGCATGTATGCACAATTATTAAATTAAGTCTTCATGTTTGAAATATAATAAAACATAAGACATTGATCCAGATGATTTTAACAACGATTTTGGCCGTATACATTCAAATTTTAAAATGTATTTTTTAAAGCTAATTATAAATTCCTTGATATATGTCTAAATTAATAAAAAATAATCAAAATTATAAAATATAATGCATGAAAATATTCTACCCAATTTATCACATCATGGCTGTTACTATAAAAAAGAAGCTTTTCATTAATTTTATCTGGCATTAGATAACATAAAAATAATATATACAGGGAAAAACATGATGTTTTGTAACAGCTTACCTTTTTGGCGTGGAAATAAACTGAAAATACAATCCATTGAGATGCCAAAAAATCAAAATAAATCGAAGGCCTTTCCTTACCAGAAAACTGACACGTATGTGTAGCTCTCTAATTAGCACACTGTCTTATTGTGCGGTCAAGACACCCCCTCCCCTTATCCCCTAACTGTCACATCGGATTCAGTGTGTGCTGTAATAGCCGTCAACATACCTGTACTGATTTCTCACCTGGGGCAATTAGTAACCTCGAATACTACCTGGTTCTAATGAAACACATCTACTTATTTTCGGGATTTTGTTCCTAACTCGTTTGAACAAACTTAATATCAAAGATTTAATTCAAAATATATTAAATAATTGTACAATTTATGGATTTAAAAAATCATCTCATTGCTTGAATGTTAAATAAAAATTCAAATAAATCAATTTAATGAAATGAAGTTCCTAAACTCACTCCGCTGATTTATTTCATTTCGTACAACGTTTCCATTATGTTTATGTAAATAAGTCTTTTAATGAACTTTAAAAAAAAATACTGCACTTATGCATGGTATATGCACTTTCGGATCATCGGGTTTTCCTAAATTAATTCTAGGAAACAATTTCATTGATCGTAGAAACGGATGAAATAGTTCTAACATTCTAAACTATGAAAATTAGCTCGCATTATTTTTTTTTACGGTATCTTACTATAAAAATAAAAGAAATGAAGTCGTCTGATTCCGCCGTGACCATGCAAGATTAGTAAATACACCGAAACTATTTATAAACACTGTGCCGCATAATTATGCCACTTCAAAAGTGGCATTTGGGCGCCCGCCAAATTCTCATTTCACATAAAAACCATGGATACCAAGTGGTAGACCATCACTCACAGAGTTCATAACTACCTTTGTTACAGGTAAATCTCACCTCTCAGGTGAGATAATCACCTTTGAACAAAAATTCTAATGGGAAAAATAAAGTTCCTATAGAAAAAATAAAATTCCTGAGGGATATTATCAAAATCCTGCAGGATTTCTTAATTTCCTGTGGATATTTAAGAAATCCTACAGGAAATTAAATTACTATGGGAGAATTTAATCTCCCGTAGGAATACAATTTCCTATAGGAGAGAGTAAAAATCCCTTAGGAAAAATATATCCCATAGGATTTCTTAAATTCCTGTAGGATTCTCTTTTTCAGTCAGAAATTCCTGTAGGATTTTTTTCACTTTTGAATTATTTACTTGCTCCTACGGGAGAAAAATATCTTGTAGGAAATTTTAAATTCCTATAGGATTTCTTCTTCTCCTATATGAATTTGATTCAACTGCATTTAACTACAGCTAAAAATCAGGAATATACCTTATATTGTGTCAACATGGTCC
Organism: Saccostrea cuccullata; assembly: GCF_032062105.1. NCBI lineage: Eukaryota > Metazoa > Mollusca > Bivalvia > Ostreida > Ostreidae > Saccostrea > Saccostrea cuccullata. The sequence goes on from NW_026924989.1 coordinate 25,002, forward strand.
AAAGAAAGATTCACTTCAAATATAGATGAAAACACACATTTACAGATGA
>NW_026924990.1:0-25672 GCF_032062105.1 Saccostrea cuccullata
CAATGCAAGAAACTGCCGTTTAAAAATTTAAAAGGCGGTCGTAACTCTCCATAAAATGTTAAAAGATTTATATTTTGTAAAAATAGACATTGTTTGCACCTATTAATCCCCGGGAAGAACTTTGTCATCTTGCAATAAACACCAAAAATGAGAAAGACACTAGTTCAGTTCTCTTTTCTTCAGTAAAACAATGTAATCTCGCTTCATATTTTCAAGTTAAAAAGGCAATCGCATCTTTCACTCTAGCATCAAAATTATTGTTATTTCTGGTAGAAGATATAAAGAAAAACAAAACAATTGGCGGAAGAACTTATCCGAAATAGTTAGTTTATAAAAAAATTGCAATGACTATGTTTTGTAAGTTCTCTATATAAGCCTTTAGTTAATGGAATCTGCCGCCATTATAGCTCCAATATGGCGAATATGTAAATAAGCAGAGTGAACACCATGACCACCATTTCTCCATATGGTGGGATTGGAACCTATGACGAAAGGATCAATTCTCAACTCATGAACGTCGTTCTCGAGAATTTTTATTCAAATGGAGACGCCACCACTTGCCGATGGACAGTTTCAAATATTGTTCATACTTGGCACTAAGTGCTATTGAGCAGGGATAGATCTTTTTTTCTTGCCAGCACCTACTGCGACACGGGACCTTGATTTCCACGGTCTCATCAGAGGGACTGGTTTCCGAGTCCCATAGTGGGATTTGGACCCGAAACGTCAGGATTGACTCCTTACTTTGCGACTCTAGAGCAGACACTCTAACCACTGCGCCATCCGGGCGACGAGGGGGGCGGTATTAATACAAAATAAACTCAAATACTTGTAAAAATGAGTATACAATTGCAAGAGCAAAGACTTTCTCAAGATTCAGGTTTTTCTCATTTGAATATCAAGAACATAAAAGTTTTCAAAAACTTTTCTTTCAACCTCTTCCTTTTTTTTCTTCATTATTTAAAAGACGTGAGTATGTCCACCTATATACTTTATGTAAAGATATCTATAGGTGTGAAACGTCTTTTAAAACATTGGTTTTCTTACTGAAATGTCAGAATCTTTATTTAATAACTTTTAAGTGTTTTGAAGTACCAGCATATAATGACAAAGTAGCAGCAGCTAATGATGAAGTAGCAGCATATTATAAAAGTTCTCTACATAAGGCAGTTAAAGCGTTCCATACCACACAGTCAAATGCTTAATCTCTCTAATTTACTGAGTCTAATATTGATTCATAATATGCACCCAAGAAAATAGATGCATGTTCATTGACAAAATAGTTATTTTGTATTATTTCATTCATGCATGTAACCCGTCTCTAATTAGAAGTTTTACATTTGTCTAAGCAGTACCTTATATAACAAAAAATTATATTAATAAAGCTACTTAGACATTGATAAAATGTAAAGGCCTTTATGAATGACTGTTAAAAATCAAAACTATAGAATAAATTTTTAACACTCCTGATTTCCAAATGAAAAATTAATCAAGAAATAAATAACAAAGGCATCGCAAGGCATACCCTAGCAAAGATAATTTCTGTAAATTACATCGATCCAGACGCATGTTTATTTAGGAAAAACTCAAAAACACTTACACACCCTTGCGCGTTACTTTTATTAATTGCGCCTATCTTGTGTGACATACACATAGGCCTGAGATCGGTAAAAAAAGACTTCAATACACTTTATCCCAAAGAATTTTGCTGAATTTGATACTGATCACGTAGTCTAAATTTCGTTCTTGCTTCTGGATAATAAAAGAAAACATTTAAATGACTGGTAGGCCGCTTTCCCCACTCAACCATGTACTATTAGTTACATAATCAGTTAGGGACCTAATACAGAGATATACAGGGTGTGAAACGGAAAACCGTATTGAGCGAGGCAAGATCAAATTTATCCCGCTAAAGTGCTTTTTTGCTCACCTGAGCTGAAAACTCAAGTGAGCTTTTCTGGTCACATTTTGTCTCTAGACCGTCTGTCCATCTAGCTCTCTGCATGTCTGTAAACTTTTAACATTTTCGACTTCTTCTCCAAGAACCACTGGGCCAATTTCAACCAAATTTGCTACATAGCATCCTTGGGTGAAGGAAATTCAAGTTTGTTTAAATGAAGGGCCCCCTTTCTTTCAAGGGATAGTTAAGGGATAATTAAGAAACATGTAAAAATTTGGTGGCGTGTTTGAAAAATCTTCTCCTCAAGAACCACTGGGTCGGGAAAGATAAACTAATGTGGAAGCATCCTCAGGTAGTGTAGGTTCAAGTTTGTTCAAATCATGAACCCCAAATGTAGGGTGGAGCCACATTTTATTGACGATCAATGTTTTACATAGGAATATTTAGGAAAAATCTCTAAAAAAAATATCTTCTCAAGAACAACAAAGCCACGCTTGCTCATATTTATATGGAAACATCATAAGGTTGTGTAGATTCAAGTTTGTTCAAATCATACCCCCGGGGGTAGGGTTGTGCCAAGATGAAAGTTTAAATTTATAGGAAAAAATTCCACAGTACATTGTTATTTATAGAAACATGTAAACATCCATAGTAATATAATTATAAGTAATATACATCCGTAGTAATATAAGTAATATTCTTGATCACAAAAGGGTCCAAGCTTGTATTCCACCATATTTCAAGGTAAAGACTACACCTTGTATTTCCTACAAAAGCACATCGACCATTGCTTCCAAACTTTTCAATTATAAAAAAAAACTTTACATGGCCTGGATACAGAGCATCTGTAGCATAATTCTCCATCGTGTTCATATTCTTCTTCATCCTATAACTAAAGTCCTGCTGGACACGTTATAACAGGTGACGTAAATATAGTTAATAATAAAGACCTTAGATCACTTATTTTAAAATGTCCTAAATATGGGAACCCCATCCTTCAACTGGCGTCAGAATTTCATTAATATTATGGATTCTGAAAATTACGCCAGACGATGGGCCAGATATATAAAAAAAGACGACACTTTGTGAGAATGGATTAAATGTATCAGATTCATGATAAAAATGCGTGTTAAAAGATTGAAGGACAATATGAAAACCATCTATCCTTCTGTATTCAATTAACCAGAAGTGAAAAAAGAATTACATAGATTACATGATAATTACAAGAGGCCCATGGGCCACATCGCTCACCTGAGCACTGTGGCTAGGTAAAAGTATAAATTGGTTTATTATTGAAAAGGTAAAATCCAAAAGTAGTCCCATGAACAATAATGGATGTTCTATCTTTGAGAAGATTTTTAAAGAATTTTTCTATATATTTCTATGTAAAACTTTGGTCAGCCATTTTGGCCCCACCCTAGCCCCGGGGGTCATGATATGAACAAACTTGAATCTACACTACCTGAGGATGCTTCCATATAAATATGATGAATTATGGCTTGGTCATTCTGGGAAGAAGATTTTTAAAGAATTTTCCTATATATTTCTATGTAAAAGTTTGGTCGGTCATTTTGGCCTCGCCCTGCCCCGGGGGGTCATGATTTGAACAAACTTGAATCTACACTACTTGAGGATGCTTCCATATAAATATGATGAATTATGGCGGTCATTCTTGAAGAAGAATTTTAAAGAATTTTCCTATATATTTCTATGTAAAACTTTGGTCGGCCATTTTGGCCCCACCCTACCCCCAGGGGTCATGATTTGAACAAACTTGAATCTACACTACATGATGATGCTTCCATATAAATATGATGAATTATGGCTTGGTCATTCTTGAGAAAAAGATTTTTAAAAAATTTTCCTATATAAAATTTCTATGTAAAACTTTGGTCGGCCATTTTGGCCCCATGGTATCCCCAGGGGTCATGATTTGAACAAACTTGAATCTACACTACCTGAGGATGCTTCCATATAAATATGATGAATTATGGCTCAGTCATTCTTGAGAAGAAGATTTTTAAAGAATTTTCCTATATATTTCTATGTAAAACTTTGGTCAGCCATTTTCAGTCTGCCCTACCCCCAGGGGTCATGATTTGAACAAACTTGAATCTACACTACCTGAGGATGCTTCCATATAAATATGATCAATTATGGCTTTGATATTCGTGAGAAGAAGATTTTTAAAGAATTTTCCTATATATTTCTGTGTAAAACTTTGATCAGCCATTATGGCCCCACCCTAACCGGGGGTCCTGATTTGAACAAATTTAAATTAACACTACCTTAGGATGCTTCCACATAAGTTTCATCTTTCCTGGCCCAGTGGTTCTTGAGAAGAAGATTTTTATAAAAAATCTCCTATATATTTCTATGTAAAACTTTGGCCGGCCATTTTGGCCCCGCCCTACCCCCGGGGGTCATGATTTGAACAAACTTGAATCTACACTACCTGAGGATGTTTCCTCATAAGTTTCATCTTTCCTGGCACTGGTTCTAGAGAAGAAGATTTTTAAAACATAACATCAAATTTTCACTAATCTCCCCTTGAATGAGGGCAGGACCCTTCATTTCAATAAACTTGAAACCCCTTCACCCAAGGATGCTTTGTGGTAATTTTGGTTAATATTGGCCCAGCGGTTTTTGAGAAGAAGTCGAAAATGTGCTAAGTTTACAGACAGACGGACAGACGGACAGACAGACAGACAGACGGACGGACAGACGGACAGACAGACGGACGATGGACAAAATGTGATCAGAAAAGCTCACTTGAGCTTTCAGCTCAGGTGAGCTAATATACTGGTCCCTGCAGACAAAGCATGTAACAACATTGTCTTCCTTTGTAAGGCTCATTATATAAATTTTATTCTTGAAGAACTTGGATTTAATTCTAAATGTGGTAATCCTACTTAAACTCAAACTTCCTTTTCTAAGGAACAAATTTTTCAAAATCAGATGTCAATTTTGAATATTTTTAATATTCCACAGAGCCAAAATGAATTTGAACTACCTTATATATTGGATTCCGAACCTTCATAAGAATCCTTACAAACAAAGATACATTGCGGGTTTCAGTAAATGTTCAATCAAGCCTCTTTCGTTACTAGAGAGGTATTATTTCTTAAATTATAAATTAAAAATAAAAAATAAATAAAACGAAAACGAAAATGGTTGCTATGGAGAATTTGGATTAATATGTAGGTTCAACATTTGGCTCAGTTTGGCAAGTTAAACAAATCACACTAATAAACCTCGTCATTTGAATATATTATGATAAAAAATGTAAGTTCATAAATTAAGGAAAAATAATGTGTCACTACAGCAACCAAAAAGTCAGGAAAAATCACTATAACTATCGACGTTATCATTATGCAGAATATGTGGCCTCAGTGCATAATTTAATATATTCAGTTAAATAGATAACACTTATCAATTTGTTATATCACCTTTGTACATTAAAAAAAATATTTAAAAAGAATTCAAATGTCTAAAATCATGTTGCTATGGTAACTAAATAGTTTTTAGTCTTCCTTATAATATTTGCTATCACAATTTTTGTTTTTGTTCACAATTTACTGACACTGAGGATGATTCCCTATAAATATAATGAAGCCTGGCTTTGAAGTACTTGAAAAGAAGATTTTAAAAGGTTTCCCTATATGTTCCTATGTAAAACTTTGATCGCCAGTTTGGCCCCACCCTCCCCCCGGGAGTCATGATTTGAACAAACTTGAATCTACACTACCTGAGGATGATTCCACATAAGTTTAATCTTTCCTGGCACAGTGGTACTTGAGAAGATTTTTCCTATATATTCATATGTAAAACTTTGATCCGCCATTTTGGCCCCACCCTACCCCCCGGGGTCATGATTTGAACAAACTTGAATCTACACTACCTGAGGATGATTCCACATGAGTTTCATCTTTCCTGGCCCAGTGGTTCTTGAGAAGAAGATTTTTAAAGATTTTTCCTATATATTCCTATGTAAAACTTTGATCCGCCATTTTGGCCCCACCCTAACCCCGGGGGACATGTTTTGAACAAACTTGAATCTACACTACCTGAGGATGATTCCACATGAGTTTCATCTTTCCTGGACCAGTGGTTCTTGAGAAGAAGATTTTTTAAAAATGCCATTAATTTTTCTCTAATTCATAATTATCTCCCCTTGGAAAAGGGCCTGGCCCTTCATTTGAACAAACTTGATTCCCCTTCACCCAAGGATACTTTGTACCAAGTTTGATTGAAATTGGCCCAGTGGTTCTTGAGAAGAAGATGAAAATGTGAAAAGTTTACGACGACAACAACGCCAACGACAACGACAACAACGCCAACGACAACGACGACAGACAACGGACAAATTTTGATCAGAAAAGCTCACTTGAGCCTTCGGCTCAGGTGAGCTAAAAATGATATCATGTAACATACAACAGCTTCTCTGGCAGTGAATCTTTAAAGACAAATTTGCTATGTCCATATTTATAGCAATACTGAGTAAATGCAAGCTGTCTGAAATCAATGAAACATCAATTCCCTAACAAACATTTGACTATTCACTGTTTGACGCTGACAGAATGAATGGCCATGATCACCATAATCTGAGGCACAATCATGATTATGCCTTGACACTTTCTGTTAATGGAATAATATTTAGATTAATGTAAAACTTGGTAAACAATTCACTTCAACTATTGAACATAGACTTACTTTCTAAATTAACTCCATTTTCTGTTCTGTAAGACATCTCTAAATAACAATTTTGGGAACAAAGGATACCAAAGAGAAAAACCTCAGTCCATGTGTTGAGCAGAAAATGGGGCTCCAAACAGGGGGAATTAGAGGAGGATCAAATTAATCATTTATAAAACCCTTTATTTACAAGACATATGAGAAATAGCCAGCCTGATTTCGAGTAATCTGATAATGATGAATAGGTTACAATTTAATGTGTAATTAATACTTATAAATACACAGCGAAGGTAAACGGAAGGTTCCTAGATCCTAGCTAGTACGATATGAGTCATTTCTTCCTCTGTGCACCAGGTATAAACACCTTAAATTGCTTTAAAAACTTTATTTATTTCTTTGATATGTGGGTCAAACCACAAAACAACCCAAGTTGCTGTGTCATTTACTTGAAAGCACGTTACAAACTTGGGTATCTTTTTGAGTTTTACGATTATACACTGACCCCAGCAACCCGGAACCCCCTTCCATCCCCCTCTCATTTCCTAACAAACTCCAGTGCTACCAGGCTTAAATGAAGGCACACACTTTCACATGTTTAGTTTAATATTCAGCCTATGTGTATACCACCAGCAGGGAAGTGCTAGGGATATGGGAGTCTAGTTGGAAGTCTGCCATCTTTCTGACGACCTTGGTGCCTTACATTTACTCTATACACTAGAGACCTTTACAAACAACCAGCCCTTATGTCAACATTGTCTTACAACTGACCACTTAGGTAGCTTTTTTCCTAGGGACCTCAAGTGTAAATAAGCCTGGCACCTGATATCCTATAGAATATTGACCACCTTTAATGCATCGTGAATAGAAGGGACATCCATCAATAAAAAGCTTTACCCACGATTGTCAAGTGTGCTATGTAAATACATGTAGGTAAAAGGTGTCACTGACTTCATGCACCTGTCTAAATGCTTAGTTCAATTGAAACCTACTTTATTGAAAGTGAGACGTATTGTGAAAGGATGTCATCTATTACACTTGAAAATAATCCTCTTTTTTTCCTCCAAGTTTATATAATTTAACTGCCAATGACTCCTTGCAAAATTATGCAATTCACAATGGCACAGTACAAGTCTCCCCCTCCCCGATGTTGCTTAGCAAAGGACACTTGAGAAAGTCATTTTAGTATAACATAAACCAGAGTTTTCTTAACTGACTGGTAAACACATTTTGGCAGCGATGGATTATTATCCTGAATTGGGTTTTTTTATCAAAAGGCCTGCAACCAACTTGATAAACAATAAGTCTGCAAGTCAATGCTTCTGGTAATACCCCCGCACTGATTTGAAATAGAGACATGGATATATTGATATACACAAGTTCAGTTACAGACAGACATACAGATAAAGAGGAAGTCAACATCGAATTTGAACAAAAATGGATCCTACAGTACCTACCAGACCCAACCTGACACAAAGCAGTCCCAGAGCAGTTTAGGTAAATTTCTGGGGACTGCTAAAGCAGTCCCACAGCGGTCCCAGAGCAGATCCCACAGCGGTCCCAGAGCAGTCCCAGCGGTCGCAGAGAGCAGTCCCAGCAGTCCCAGAAAGCAGTCCCAGTGGGAGGGGTTTATTAATATAATGAGCGGAGCTAACTCATAAATGAGATTTCCAATAAACAATGGAACTATAAAAGGCAGTAGAAATTGATTCTGGGTAGTATGCCAGGAATCCTTACATGTACACGAAGGTCATTTATGAACAGAACATGTACGCACATAAAAATTAAAATAATTATTAATAATATTTATTGGAGGAAGAAGGCTTTTACACATATGTACATATGTGAATTACACTGAACATGAATATTTAATCACAATTCTTGGATATATTAATAATTCTTCTGTGATTGAAACTGGTTCTCATGTTTATTTTTTATACAGAAAATTAAAATTAAATATTTTCCACCAGAAGAAGCTTTAAATAGATCTTATCATTATATGGCCAATTTAGACTATCGGGATACTCTAAAGTTAAGAGTTTTCTTAAGTATTGGGGCTTTTAAAAAAAATCTTTGTTAATTTTGCAGTCATGATTATTTTTACTGACATGTCAATTTAATTATAATTTAAAATTATAATTTAATTTGTAAATATTAGATTGTACATCTGTAAATCACTAGAATGGAGCTTCAGATTATGTTCAAAATTAATTAATCCCAAAAGAAATTTATACACATTTTATTTATCACATTTTTTTCGCATTAAATAAAGTGAAATTAGGGTCATTGTTTACCAGCATGTTCAATGATGTGGAACACTGATACAAATACCCAAAAAACATATATTGATTTTTCTGCCCAAAGGCGATTGAAACAATGGGTGTTGATACCATCTTATAAACATTAATTGGCCAGGTAAACACTAGCAAAACAAAAAAAGAAGTAAATCACAATTCCCGTATATTCATTTTTAAAAAAATAAATATACATGTACTCTTTTAATAACATGTTTAGTAATTAAAAGCTACCGGTAATTCATTAATTCCCCAATGATTATTCACATAGTTTATGTTACGGGAGAATAGTAGCATAATTTTATTTCATGGTCATTTAATAAATTGTTGGGTTTTATTTGAGGGCTCCATGGAATACTCATTTTTTAGCGTCGTCCTTATAAAATGTGTAGCATTTTTAATCCAAAAAAAATCTTATATCTAACTGTAATAATAATTTTTAAATAGTACCAATGCAAATTTTGAGTACATATAATTTATTATTAAATAATTAAAAAAGGCCCACATGAAGCTATTTTTTTTTCTCTCATAAACTTGTAGTTAATTTTTAGGGATAAAAATTTTCTCATGAATTCCTTATAAATTTATCAACTTTATTTTTTTTAATTTATTCTAAATACACATTAATTTGTGTAAATTTACAGTCCCTGATAATATCAATTAACTATAATAATCTCTACTTATTAAAAGAATGTAAGAAATCCTTGCTTATTAAACAGTTTAAACTCTCTCTCTGCTGCAAGTAAAGAAAACAACAGGAAGCCTGCAAATTCAGAATACACAAGGGGGCGGAGCTATCATGTCACTCAGAACCTTTTTCACACATGAGTGAACAAAGCAGTCCCAGGGCAGCTGGGACTGCTTTTCATAGCAGTCCCAGAGCGGTCCCAGAGCAGTCCCACAGCAGTCCCAGAGCAGTCCCACAGCGGTCCCAAAGCAGTCCCGGGACTGCTTTCTGGGACTGCTTTGGTGTCAGGTTGGGTCTGGTCAGTACTGTACCATATGGCATGCCTTAGCAAAGAGTGTACTAGAATTTCAAGCATCTGCAGTGAGTAGTTGCTGGGAAAACTGCAACGAAAATTTGTTATGCATGGTACGGACAGACACACGGATAAACAAGAAGTTGACACCAGATTTAAACTTCAAACTTGACAGTGCTATGAGTTTTGTATACTGGTAAATCAATAAATATTTGGGTCATTTCTGAATTATTTGGTTACCATAGCAACTGCTTTATTTTTAAATTATGAATTTTCATTTTGTTTTTTCATGTTAGTGAAAATTTAATGACAAGGTTTATGTGAATTGTTTTATTGAAGAAGACATATAATCATGCAATAAGGCAGTATATTTTGTATATCTAAAATATCAATGAAGGGGATTTTCCTGAACTATTGGCTACCATAGCATCCATGTTTAGCTCACCTCAGCCCAAAGGTCCTCAAGTGAGCTTTTCTGATCAAAATTTGTCCGTCGTCTGTCGTTGTCGTTGTTATTGTTGTTGTCGTTGAATCTTCTCCTCAAGAACCACTGGGCCAATTTCAACCAAACTAGGCACAGAGTATCCTTGGGTAAAGGGGATTCAAGTTTGTTCAAATGAAGGGCCACGCCCTTTTCCAAGGGGAGATAATCATGAATTTGTTAAAAATTAATAGCTTTTTAAAAAATCTCCTCCAGAACCGCTGGGCCAGGAAAGATGAAAACTCATGTGGAATCATCCTCAGGTAGTGTAGATTCAAGTTTGTTCAAATCATGACCCCCGGGACAAGGATGGGGCCAAAATGGCCGACCCAAGTTTTACATAGGAATATATAGGAAAAATCTTTAAAGAGCTTCTTCTCCAGAACCACTAGGCCAGGAAAGATTAAATTCATGTGGAATCATCATCAGGTAGTGTAGATTCAAGTTTATTGATATAATTTATTAGATTCATGTTATTATTTTTGTTTTGGGTACTTTAATGTATTTTTTACTATAAATAGTCATACCCTCTAATTATTTATAATCTCATACAAAACATGTGCATCTGCCAGGTTTTGATAAATGTCTGCGTGGTAAATATTTCATCGGTACTTGCCTAGTGATCTTCTTATTGCCAAGTACCTTTCTACATCACAACCTTATCATTGGCGGAACCAGGGGGGGGGGGGTAACAACATTATTTTCCCACTCTTAGCTCTGAAGTCCGTTTTACTGATGTTACTTTGTTTTAAACATTTTTTTAATGATGCAGCACTTGTCACATAGGCAGGAATTTCATAAGGTGCAATCCATTTTCAAGTTTATCAACTCTATACACAAACATGTTTATCTCTCAGACACAGTAGAGCCTGAGCAAACATTTTACAGTTTAACAATGGGTAATGTGAAATACTTCACAAGTTGGATTAAAAACCCTGAAAATATCCAAAACAGACAGGATTTTCTCCTCAAAGTCGTTTTCTGCTGTGTACTTTCACTTTCATTGATTTAAGCAAAAGATTTCCGAAAGGGGAAATAACTCTTGACAAAAATATGTGTAAATTTAGATATTTTTACAAACTTTACAATCAGTTTATTTTCTTAAAACAATACCTATCCAGTTTTTTGATATGTTCTTAATGAATGTTTAAGGTAAAATTCAGAGCATCAGAATATTCCACTAGTGCCTGCTTTTTTTGTGTACATTGTTGTGTTAAAACCACCCTTTTTAAAGCAATTTTATATATTTGGCATTCAATGGCAGGTCCAAATATTTTTTTCAACTTTCTTGCATAAAAGATACAAAAAACAATTTATTTCAAAGAAAAAAATTGATGATAATCACCATAATTAATGAAATGTACATTAATGGGAAGAAATATCATTTTAGGTATTTTCCACCCATGTGAAAAAACAGGTAACCTGGTTGCAATGGAAACAAGACGAATTGATCACTTTCAATGATATTTTTGAAAATCGGGCTTATGACGTAATTATTTCGCAAAGTTTCAACAAAATTCGTGAGATTCAATTTCCAGCCCATTTTGATGCTTACAAAGAGTGACTCTTAAAAACTTACGACTTTTCAAACTCCATACACAACTATTCTCCACGATAAATTAAAATCCGGGTATTTTGATATCATTGACAGCTGCTTTTTCAATAAAATAGGAACTTGTAAATTTATTTACCTGGTCATTGGTATTTGCAAAATTATTTTGTAAAAAACAAGATTCTGATTGCACACACAAATACTCTGAAGTTGACATCAGAGAGATGCCTGAGTTTCTGATTGACAATAAAACCTACGTGGTTTTTGGAGACCAGGTCTTCCAACAATCTATTGGAATTCCCATGGGTACCAATTGCGCTCCGTTATTAGCAGACCTATTTTTTGTATTTATATGAAGCAGAATTTATGCAAAATCTTATGCGTGAAAAGAAGAAAACACTAACTATGGCCTTCAACTCGACCTTCAGATATATTGACGACGTATTGTCAATTAACAATGGTAATTTCCATTCCTACGTCGATACGATATATCCAGGAGAACTTGATGAAAAGATTCCACAGAGGCTGACACATCTGTTAATACTTGGATATTTTACTTGATAAAGACGTTAATGGTAACCTAACAACCAAAGTATATGATAAACGTGACGACTTTAACTTTCCTATCGTCAATTTCCCTTATTTATGCAGCAATATACCTTCATCACCTGCATTTGTAGTCTACTTATTCCTATCTCAATTGAGTCGATGCGCATGACCATACACTACGTGTGAACAATTTCTAAACGAAATAAATTATTGACTAGCAAGTTTATGAAACAAGAATATCGACAGTTCTGTCTCAAAGTTGTCATTTCGTAAGTTCTATGGTCGATACAATGACCTTGTCAGCAAATACAATTTATCAATGAGTCAAATGCTGACTGACGTTTTCATACGAATTGTTAGTCCATTATTTATACACTGAATTGACGATGGATTTTCCCTTATTTTACGATCATGAAATTGAGCACATGGCGGGCGTGACCAGTCAGAAGGGGATGCTCATTCCTCCATGGCACCTGATCCCATCTCTCATGTTTCGGTGGTATGTGTTTGATCTGCTCTGATTTTGTATTGTTCTATGGACTTTGATATTGAATACTGTCCGTTATTTCCATATCCTTCTAGTAAGTGTAGATTTAAGTTACTTTAAGTAATTAAAATAAATACCCCATCACCTTCCACCTTCTTAGGGTTAGGTTTGGCACAACATGCATTCTAAGCTTTTGAAAAATGAATTGATTTTTGATAATCTAATAAGAACAAGCTAATTGAGAGAATTGTGTCCCCCGCTTAGGGATAAAGTAAACCATGCGCAATTCGGGGGAAAGGGGGGGGATGTCTGATCCCCCTGACTGAATTATTAAATGTATACATGTATACTGAAGCAAATAAAAAAAAACCGGTATGCCAATATTATGGATTGGAAGATTTGATTGCTTATTCTTTAGTATGTGTATAGAAGATTCTTTTTATATAGAATAGTTTCAACTATAATGATGATTTAATGAGTTTGTACAAGCTAGACCTCATAAATTTTTCATTTCACATGCTGAATACTATCATGTAGTAAAAAAAGTATGTCGGAAAAAAAGAAAATGGAATTCCAATCCGGGTTCTCTCACATTTGAAGCGAGAGACAAATCACTATACAGATCCGCTTTAAACTGGCAAAAAATTATATGCAAATGTGAAGTTATATACATGTACATGTATATATTCACGTTCGATATCGTCAATTTTTTTACAATGCAAGGTGTCTAATTTTGTAACCTTACTGTTCTAATAAATGTAATATGGATATTAATTCCGCCGAAAACCTGTTTTATACGTAATAACTCTCGTCATGCCTCTGTGCTAATTTAATGACATGTAATACAATAAATACTAATAAAACAAACGGGGCAAAAAACACTTTGAGGAGTGAGAGAGCTCCTAGGAAGTTTTGGTATAACATTACATTGCAAAAACTTAAAATCCTCTTGAAATATATCCAGAAAGGATACACACAGAGAAAATGTATAAATTTATTACCTTGAACTTTGACCTTTTGACCTCAAAATCAAAAGGAGTCTTCCGTAGGCCACAGGGAGTTGTTATGTAAAATTTAATTGCAAAAGGTCAAAGGAGTCTCGAGATATTGCTCGAAAACGAAAGTGTTATAACAGACAGAATTTTCGAATTTATGACCTCGATATTTGACCTTTCGACCTAAAAATCAAGAGAGTTCTTTTTTAGTCCATAGGAAGTAGCTATGCAAAATTTCATTGCAAAAGTTCAAAGGGTTCTTGAGATATTGTGTCGAAATATAAGCGTTACAGACAGACGGACGGACGGACGGACAGACCCAAATTAATATCCCCCACTTTTCAAGCGGGTGACAATTTAAACAGTAACTAATTTCAGTTCCTCACCAATACACATCTTGCCTTGAGATTGGGTCAGTCCCTACCTATATTGACAAGATCTGAATTGTTAAACACATCACAGTAGAAAAAAATGACATATACCATATATAATGAAATCAACAAAGTTTAGTACAGTGGCTGCAACTGTAATGTTGACAAGTTATACGAACGATTACGTTACACAAACGATTCCGCACAATTAACACACGATTTAACTTGTTACACGATAGATCCTTCACGCACACGATTCTACATAGCTGCAATAATGTAGCACTTTCCCTTTTTTGGGGGGGGGGGAGAGAGAGAGAGAGATGGGGGCTACAAATCCTTAGGATCTCCGTAATAGTGCAAAGCGGGAGCGATTCACTCCAGCACGGATTTCGGCCCAAATTGGCAGTAAACGGCTATTCAATTAACATCTCTTACCCGGACTTCCAAAATGTAGTTATCCAAGACATAAATCGATCTAAAAATATACAGAAAAATCTATATATATCTTTTTTACGTGTATGTCAACATCACAACTTAAATTTATCCGCCATGTTTACTGATCTTAACAGATTTTAATTTGGGGCAGCCAATGAGAATAAGGATCTTTAGGGAGCGAATTTCTTTGGAATTATCTTATTTTAAGCCTAAATACCGCTATTTACAGAAAAATAACATAATATGGACGATACAATGACTTTGTCAGCAAATACAATTTACATGTATCATTGAGACAAATGCTGACTGAAGTTTTTCATACTAATCGTTAGTCCATTATTTCTACACTGAATTGACGACGCTTTTTCCGTTATTTCCTGATCATGACATTGAGCACACGGCGGGGTGGGACCGGTCAGCAGGGGATGCTTACTCCTCCATGACACCTGATCCCACCTCTGATGTTTCGGAGGTCCGTGTTTGCTCTGCTCTTATTTTGTATTGTTTTATGGAGTTTGATATTGAATACTGTTCGTTATCTCCGTATCTTTCATGGAATGGTTTTATTTATCAATGTTTACTGATACTATTCTTTTATTGAGTTATTCTAAATTTCAAGCGCAAGTCTCAGTACGTCACGCGTGAACTGTCATGGTGGCCGAAGAGAAGCGAAAGGTAATCACTCGGATTTATTTTACATGGTTTTCGCGTTAAACGTGCTATGTTGTCGACAGTGAATAAAAATCTCGTCTTATTAGAAGTAAGTTGAATGTAAAATAATTTATTCTGCCTGCAGTCGCCCGCATTCAAAAATATTTTTGCACCATTTCGGAGTTGCTGAGGAATTGTAGCCCACTCCAGACAACATCAAATTAAAAAAAAATCGGGGGTGGCTACATTATTGCAGCTAGTTTCTTCACGTTACACGATTGAAAACGCAAACGCACGATTGTTCACGCAAAATAGTTTGAAATGTTTAGAAATGGATACTCTCAAGAGGAAAAATTAAAAAGCTTTATATTTATTATTCCCCGTTCAGAAGGAAGGGGGGTATACTGTTTTACATTTGTGTGTCCGTCCGTCCAGCTGTCCGTCTGTCCGTAACAAATTTATCGTCTAGTTTTAATTCTCAGACTCTACCATCGCAGATGCTTGAAAAATTAACACAATCTTTTACGAAGCATGTCATATTTTAGGAATATTTCTTGTTAAAATCTGAGGGCAACTTCCTGTTTGTCCGTGCGTCTGTCCGTTTCTTACATGTTTCATTCATAGCAAATTTTCGTCGCAGTTTTCTCAGCAACTATTCATTACAGATTCCTGAAATTTTAATACAAATTTTTCGAAGGCAAGCCATATGGTTGGATTCAATTGTTTTAAAATTTAATGTCAACTTCCTATTTGTACGTGTGTCTGTCCGTTTCAAACATGTTTCACACATAATACATTTTCATCACAGTTCACTTAGCAAATAATCATAGCAGATGCTTGATAGTTTAACACAGTCATCTTGAGGCATGCCATATGGTGAGATTTTTTTGGTATAAATACGATATCGACATCCTGTTTATCAATGCGTCTGTCCGTTTTATACAAATACATTGTTGTCAGTTTTCTCAGCAAATACTCATCGCAGATGCTCGACAGTTTAGCACAATCTTTTGTGATGCATGCTATATGGTTGTATTAGTTTTTGTTCAAATCTGATGTCAACTTCCTGTTTGTTAGTGCATCTGTCCGCTTCATAAATTAACAAATTTTCGTAGGAGTCTCCAGCAACTACTCATAACAAGTGCTGGTAATTTTAGTAAATACTTTGTTGAGGCATTCAGCACGTTTTGGATTCATTTTGTGTATGAATAATATGTCAGGTTCCTATTCGTCCGTGCATACAAAGTATACCCCTAACGATTATTAAACATATTATATTTACACATGAGCAGGGTTATTAATAGTAAGCATTGGCTCACAGATTCTTTGTTTTAAATTCCAAATAACTATTGATATTATTTCATCGACTTTGAAAATTAAAAACCAATAGAAATTGATGGAACTAAATTCATGTAAGACCTATTAATTATTTCAGATTACCATTAATTTTTTACGTAATTCTCCCATTCAGAAAACTGATTTTTTCTTTGTTCTATCAGAAGATGAACATGTGGGTGGACCTTGACATTCGAGTTTTGATTGAAATTGATTTCATAATAATTATGCGGAAAAGAGGGGTGGGGTGGGGATTTAAACAAAAGAAAATGGCATGGAAAGTTATATCCATCTTTTCATTTGCGAATCTATAATATCCACAATTATTTAACGAATCATTTATTTGCAGAAATTTAAAAAAAAAAATAAAAATAAGCCCCGGAGATTAACACTGATTAACAAAATTCTCGACAATTATGCCGTGTACATGTACATTTGCCGACTAAAGATTTATGTACAATAAGCATTGAAAATACATGTAATTGTTTATTTATTTATTTGTAAAACTAAATATCATTTTTTTTATGTATATATTATAAATATATATTTGCCACAATTCACAATAAATATTATTCAATATCAGAAAAAAATCGCTAAACATCTCAATATATGTTTAGTACTATTTATCACAGAAAACCACGCTTCTCGACGAGAACACAATATTGTACGACTTACTTTATTACTTATTTCCAATTGATAAGTAGTTCTGTGTAAATCGCGTTTCATTTATTTTATTTGTATTTAAAAAAAAAAGTGAACTGCTTATTATTAACAAAACATATTCCCAGAAAAACTTACAAAAACGAAATTTACACGTTTCTCATAATTAATGCACGATTTAAAACTGCGAACGATTAATGATTAAGGTCATACGATACGTTCCTCAGAAATCTATTCGTGTGTATCTTTATGATTCATATTTCCTTAATTTTTTGTGAGTTAACTTGTAAAAGTAGCATTATTTCAATGATAAAATAGCAGAAAAAAAAATGTTATTTAGGAACATATCGTCTGTCTTTAAGTCTAATACACGCACGAACTTACACGAACGATAACGCACGTAACAAGAAAGGTTCTACATGATTTATTTGTCAGCAATAACGTTGCAGCCACTAGTTATAGATATAAACTTGTCTAGTAAACTGAATATAATTTACAGTCATTAACCCATACTTAGAGTATTAAAATTTCTAGGGGAGTAAGTAGAGAATCTGGTACAGCTTTCGGAGTTTATTTGCAAAATTTATAAATAATTAAGTAAATAATTAACATATTATTTGTGTAAATCGCGCTTCATTTAATTTTATTTGGATTTTAAAAATGACAGCGAATTGACAATTTTTACATGTTTATACATTGATATAGTAAAGATGGTTGAAGAGAGGTTGGATTTGAATACTCGAGAAAGTTTACAAATTCTTATACATAAATGCTGTATTTAAGAAATATATTAGCCACATCGTTTACAAATCAAACATGTGAAAAACATATACCAATCCAGGCATACATATTTTTGTAACAATTTTGTATCACCTCTCCTTTAGAATCTTCCTCTACAAAGCAGAGCAAAAGATCAAAATATTTTTTTTTTTACTTTTTAGAAAATTAGACTGATCAAAATACATGTATAACAAGATAGTAAAAAACATTTAAAAAAAAAACAATAAGTAGTACATGTACATTGATCTTGAATTCTTGGCCCACATTTATTAAACTTCAATCTTGGCCATTATATTTTTAATGGTAAGTGCTTAGGCTTTCATATTTCTCAGTTAAATTAATTGAGAACAACATGTGTCACAAGGAACACACATTTGACGTTTGAAAGCTCTTGCACTAACAATTTAAAGGTTACTAGCTGAAATCCCGAGCAAGCGCGGGGGAATGTTCATTTTTAGTGGGCTTATTGCTCAAAGAGCAATTGCCGGTGTAAAGACGAATAATGACCCCCCATCCAATAATGACCGGGGGTCATTTTTCTACAGCGAAAAATGACCCCCGGTCATTATTCGACGTAGAAAAATGACCCTTTTGCCCGTAGAAAAAATGTCACCACCCTAAAAATTTGCAGAACCCACGTGAAGAAAAATGACCCCCGTAGAAAAAATGACCCCCTATAGATTAAAGCTAAAATTTTAGGGGGCAAAAAAAAAATTAGATAAAGAAGCATATTGTCCAAAATGCTCACCTGAGTTTATTGGGAATAAACTGATGATATGTTGATCTCATAACATTATACAATTATAGCTATATTTTTAGGTCAATGCAATGATTCAGAATCTAATGAGTAAAAGATTTATCAAGCCTTAAATGTTAAGTAAACATTGTTTTTTGATGGTGGAAATCATCGTATTCACAGAAAAAATCAGCAGTATTATATTATAGGGTTATAACTTATATTGGTGAATATTGGCACGAGTTGGCTGTTCAAATGCACGAGCATGCCAATATTCACCAATATAAGTTCAATAACTCCTTTAATATATATCTAAAACAATTCTACATTATTTATAATAATTATTCCAACGTAAAAACCCCTCAAATTGATGATTTTTTAGAATCGGTATTCAAATTAACGTCTGTCCTGTTAGAGTTCAATATCGCATCATTCCGATGGCACCTACCGAGCGATATGATTTGTTTATTTAGGTTTTAATGGGTCTAATACGTACTATATTTTAAAAAATAATTTCAATTTGGTGTAAAAAATAAACACATCTTACCTAGATGCCACTTCTTTTCTTTAATTTAGCTCTGAGAATTTGACCAGACGTCTTTTTTTGTTTACAATGGGGCGTTCGATATTGAACGCTGTATTCGGAATGTTTCTGGCATACTCATATTCGTAATACAAAGTTAGCGTTCAATAAAACGTCAAGATATTGAACGTTAAAATTCTCTAGATTTTTGGTAGTATTTTATTAGAGACTATTTATTAGCTATATAATAATATAGGGTTATTGAACTTATATTGGTGAACATTGGCACGAGTTGGCTGTTCAAATGCACGAGCTTGCGAGTGCATTTGATCAGCCAACGAGTGCCAATATTCACCAATATAAGTTTAATAACTCCTTTATTATATAGCTAAAACAATTCTACATTATTTATAATAATTATTCCAACGTAAAAACCCCTCAAATTGATGATTTTTTAGTATCGGTATTCAAATTAACGTCTGTCCTGTTAGCGTTCAATATCGCATCATTCCGATGACCCTACCGAGCGATATGATTTGCTTAATTAGGTTTTAATGGGTCTAATACGTACTATATTTTAATAAATAATTTCATTTTTGTGTGAAAAATAAACACATCTTACCTAGATGCCACTTCTTTTCTTTAATTTAGCTCTGAGAATTTGACCAGACGACTTTTTAGCTCACCTGAGCCGAAGGCTCAAGTGAGCTTTTCTGATCACATTTGTCTGTTGTCCGTCTGTCTGTCTGTCTGTCTGTCTGACCGTCTGTCTGTCTGTCTGTCCGTCTGTCTGTCTGTCCGTCTGTCTGTCCGTCTGTAAACTTTTCACATTTTCGACTTCTTCTCAAGAACCACTGGGCCAATTTTGACCAAACTTGGAACAAAGCATCCTTGGGTGAAGGGAAATTTAAATTGTTAAAATGAAGGGACATATCCTCTCGCAAGGGGAGATAATCAAGAAAAGACAAAAATAGGGTTGGGTCATTAAAAAATCTTCTTCTCAAGAACCACTGGGCCAGAAAAGCTGAAACTTATGTGGAAGCATCCTGGGATAGTGTAGATTCTAAATTGTTAAAATCATGACCCCCGGGGGAAGGGCGGGGCCACAATGGGGAATCAAATTTTTATATAGAAATATATAGGAAAAATCTTTGAAAATCTTCTTCTCAAGAACCACTGGGTAGAAAAGCTGAAACTTATGTGGAACATCTGGTATAGTGTAGATTCTAAATTGTTCACATCATGACCCCCGGGGGAAGGGCGGGGCCACAATGGGGAATCAAAGTTTTACATAGAAATATATAGGAAAAATCTTTGAAAATTTTCTTCTCAAGAACCACTGGGCCAGAAAAGCTGAAACTTATGTGGAAACATCCTGGTATAGTGTAGATTCTAAATTGTTCACATCATGACCCCCGGGGGAAGGGCGGGGCCACAATGGGGAATCAAAGTTTTACATAGAAATATATAGGAAAAATCTTTGAAAATTTTCTTCTCAAGAACCACTGGGCCAGAAAAGCTGAAACTTATGTGGAAACATCCTGGTATAGTGTAGATTCTAAATTGTTCACATCATGACCCTCGGGAAGGGCGGGGCCACAATGGGGAATCAAAGTTTTACATAGAAATATATAGGAAAAATCTTTGAAAATCTTCTTCTCAAGAACCACTGGGCCAGAAAAGCTGAAACATATGTGGAAGCATCCTGGTATAATGTAGATTCTAAATTGTTCAAATAATGACCCCCGGGTAAGGGCGGGGCTATTATAGGGAATCAAAGTTTTACATAGAAATATATAGGAAAAATCTTTGAAAATCTTCTTCTCAGGAACCACTGGGCCAAAAAAGCTGAAACATATGTGCCCATGGAAGGATCATGGGGTAGTGTAGATTTCAAAATGCAGAGCTGCCAACCCTTACGGTTTTGGAGTAAGGCTTACGAAACAAGCGTCTAAATACACCTTACGATTTCTCTCTATATTCTTCCGATTTCAATTTTTCTCGTTCAAAGTTTATACCGGTAATACCGGTATTTTCATAGCTGGCAGTCTATAGTTTTTACATTATAATATATTCATTATTCTTACAATGCTTGCTTGTATCATCATTTTGGTTTTTAAAGGCCGATCACATTCATGTCAATGTTTTAAAATAAAAAAAAATGAAACATGCCTCAGATTGCATACCCATTTACAAAACATCTTCAGGGGCAGGGGGCCTAGTTGGTCCCTAGACCCCGCCTTACTATTTGTCATTTCAGAATGTTGGCAGCTCTGAAAATGTTTAAATAATGATCAGTGGGGTAGGGTGGGGAAACCGGACCCAACTTATAACAAGGGGGAAAATCTGGTAAAGAACAGAATGGCTGAAAGCTTCTCAGGCTAGTGGATGTGGCCCATGGGCCTCTTGTTTTGTTTACAACGGGGCGTTTCAATATTGAACGCTCGTATTCGGAATGTTTCGGGCATACTCATATTCGTAATACAAAGTTAGCGTTCAATAAAACGTCAAGATATTGAATATAAAATTCTCTAGATTTTTGGTAGTATTTTATTAGAGACTATTTATTAGCTATATAATAAATTGTTATATCCTCCGCTTGAAAAGCGGGAGGGAATATAGTGATCGGGATGTCCGTCCGTCCGTCTGTTACGCTTTGAGGTATCCATCTCTTATCCGCAAATCCTCATATATAAAAAGATGTGTTTGTGAAACAGCTATGCCCCTGTATGGCAACATAGCGAAGATTAAACTTTTCTTAAATGTAATTCAAATATATTGTTACCAAAAGTAAGGTCTTCTCACAAGAAATACAACTGCAAAATAGGAAAGCCCTAGCACAACTTGTTCAAAAGTAATGGCTAAGGATAAGTTTTTGAAAGGTAGGTCAAACTCAAAGGTCAAAGTTGATTGATTGATTGTATATTGTTTAACGTCCCTCTTGAGAATTTTTCACTCATATGGAGATGTCACCGTATGCCGGTGAAGGGCTTCAAATTTAGACCTATACTCGGCACTCAGGGCCATTGAACAGTGAGGGTTCTTAATCGTGCCAGCGCCTACCGTGACACGGGACCTACGTTTTTAAGGTCATATCCGTAAGACCCGTGACTTTCACTTCTAGTGCCTAGCGCTTCGCGAAGGAACAGTCACAACCTTTGTTTACGTCTTAGGTATGACGCGGCGCCGCGATCAAGAATCGAACCCGGGCCTCCCGATCACGAAGCGAACGCTCTACCACTAGGCTACCGTGACTGCTTCAAAGTTGATGATTTCTTAAGAAAATGTTTAATGTAACAAGGATTAATATGTGAAGTATGAATATCCTAGCCCTTACCGTTCAAAAGTTTTGGCCAAGGTAAAAAAAAATCATAAGTACGGAAATCTCCAAGGTCAAGGTCAAAAGGTCTTGTTTTTAGTATCCAATGAAAGGTAATGCCAAAAAACTACATATCTGAAGTATGAGAGTACTATTTTCTACCGTTTAAAAGTTATGCCCAAAGTAAAAATTTGGCATTTTTGTGTAAAATGGGACAAACTCCAAGGTAAAGGTCAAAAGGTCAAATTTGGTGGTACCCAAAGTAAGGTTTTGTCACAAGGAATACAGATAACAAATATGAAAGTCATAGCTCCAATAAATGAAAAGTTATGATCAAGGTTAAGGTTTTTGCGGACAAACACACCGCCAGATAGACAGACGGACATACAGACGAACACGATGAAACTACAAACCCCCGAAACTTCGATTACTGGGACATAAAAAGAAATGGTCTTCAATAAACTTTTCATATTATGATACATTATAAAGAAGACGTTACAATAATGAAAATATTTGTTCTGATTTTCATATTAAATTCTCTGAAAAATATACTCAGAACTGAGTAAAAGGATGACGTAAATCAAGAATTAAGGTAGATCCTATGTCGGAAAAGTCTTTGTCTCAAGATTTTCAAACTTTTCAAAATGATAGTCCCGTGGGGATACGGGTTAAATAGGTCCTCAGTACCCCCTTAATTGTCGTATAAGGCGACTAAATGGGGCGGTCCTTCGGATGAGACCGTATAATCCGAGGCCCCGTGTCACAGCAGGTGTGGCACGATGAAGATCCCACCCTGCTCAAAGGCCGTAAGTGCCGAGCATAGGCCTAAAATTTGCAGCCCTTCACCGGCAATGGTGACGTCTCCATATCAGTGAAATATTCTGGAGAGGGACGTTAAACAGTATACAATCAATCAATCAATCAATCAAAATGATAAATTAGTACTTGCTTATCAAACAGTTAAAATATCATGATATGTTTCCTTGTTTTTTTTATCTAGAACAGGCTGTGAAACTTGGTATGTTATTTACATACTGAGACTTCACATTTTCAAATATTTTTAGGGGTACTTGTCATAAAAGGAATATGAAAAATCACAAAATACTTCTTCAAACATCGTCGTTTATAAACTTTATTAAGTGAATAATATTAAACTATATTATATCAAGAATAATTTCTTTTTTATTCAATTAACATAAAAGATACAATGTAAGTCCACAATTAAAAAAAATTGTCAAATGACCTCTTTTATTTTTAGTCAATCATGCACCCTACATTTGTAAATATTTTTAGAAGTCTTTGTCACAATATTTTCAATCTTTAATATGATGAAGAACATAGCCAAATGATTACAAAAAGTGATTAAAATATAAACCTTTCCCCTCTTACTAATGAAAGATAGGCTATTTATCGATACGCATATTCTTTACCTTTTTGCACTTACACGGGACTTAATAATTAAATGACTGTTTGGGGTTACTTTCAGATTAAATATTTATCAGAAATTGTACCTTTACTTTAAAAAGATCATATTAAAAAGAAAATTGTAATCAAACACCAAGAATATGAATAGGTAACAAATAATTGTAAAAAGGAATGCACATCATTTCATTATAGATATGACAAAATGTACACACGATCAAACGATCTACAACACGTACATCTTTGACTTGGACACATTTCATCAAGATATTACACTATATAGCTGGCAACTAAAGATTTTTTACAATTTATGCATTCCTTCAAAATGGTTACATACCATTCAAATTATTACGAAAGTTGTATGTACATTGTAATTTCATTACACTACATAGTCTTGGGTTTGTCAACTTCAGGTCTAGATCTAGTAAATAAAAGGTGCCTACATATTTTCTCTTATTCCAGAAATATATTGCCATTAAGCATATAAACCAAAAAATATATGAATTGAATTAAGATTATATTGGCATGATTGAATTCTGTGAATTTCAAAATGCAGTTTTTCTACCATTTCTATTGAAGCTGTCAAGTATGGAAAAAGTGACATTGAATTATTAATTATGACGTCTTAATGGGTTAGCACAGGTTAAACACATTTACCGGTTATGATGTCATACAAAGAAGGTTCTACGTTAAAAGAAATGTAATGAATACTGTGTGATAAATCAAAAGTTAACGTCTACATGTATAGTTTTTGCATTCAAACAAAGACTGTGTATTTTGCACTAGCCCATAGCTTTACAGAGAATATTTTTAGGTCTTATGCTTACCCCACCCCCTTTCTTATTTAGGAGGAAGTCGATATTGAACAAAAGCAAAAAAAAAAAAACTTCCTTTATTTTTCTATAAGAAGGAATTAAAAATAAGCTTCAAATTATCTACTATTCTACTAATTTTTAATTGTTACTTTGCCTCAATTCGTTCAAGTATACCTCCACCAACATTTACAGCATGCTTTAATCATGGCAAAGTAAATTATGATATGATAGTACTTGTGTGAAGGCTTAACTTCATTTCAATATTTTATCTAGAGCCTCTTTCAGAATAATTCAAAGGTATAGAGTTTTGTTTTGTTTTTTTTTTTATATATATTTTGCTTTTGATTTATTATGTTTTTTTTTTGTTTTGATTTAACGTAATATTCTTTTTTTGTGGGGGAGGGGATAAAAATTTCCTCATCTTTCAATGTCAAATAGGATTTGCCAAACTTAAACAAGCTAAAAGTTTAATTTTTCCTATTAAAGAATATTTAAACCTGATTTTTGCATGGTTTGATTTCTAAAAACAAATGGAATATCATTCTTTAAGCAAACATTATAATTAAGGAGGAATATTAAAAAGAAATGTTATTTACTTGATAATTAAAGAATCTCTTTTCAAGCACAATTTTAGCATTGAAAGACTACATAAATTTCTTAATTATTTCATACGACTTTTTGTATTTTTCTGGTTA
>NW_026924991.1:0-25167 GCF_032062105.1 Saccostrea cuccullata
TAAGCAAATTATCAAACTTATAACACAACATCCAATTTGCAATCTGCTTCAGAAATCTCTTCAGTATTATATAGTTTTCAATGTGGAGGTGGGACTTGAATATTAAATTATTCTTCCATATCAATAAACAAATATCTGTGCTGTTCTTGTGCATATTTTTTTATTCATTAGCAAAAAAATTGATCCCCCGTTGTGGCTCATCCACGCCCCTGGTGACCTTGATTTGCATCAATTTTATTTTAAACTACCTGGGGATGCCTCTAAATCAAAATGAATAAGCATGGCTTTTCTGTTCTTGAGAAAAAGATTTTTTTTTTCCTTGATATATTTATGTAAATCTGAGATCCCCCATTATGGCCCCAACCTTCAAGAGGAGATGTAGTATATTTTCCTATATATCTCTATATTAAACTTTGGCCCCCCATTGTGGCTCTACCACTCCTAAAGATCATGATTTAAAAAAAAATATTGAAAACTCACTATCTGAGCATTGTACATATGACACATCACAAGCTCACTTAATGAAACCCCCCACCTCTCACTTGAATATAATAGCAGTATCCATGTTTTGCTATGGTAAACTAAAAATTTGTGTTGTATCAAAATTAAACTAGAACTGTCCAAACGGGACAAAATACCCCCCGCTGGGTTTTTCAGAAGTAAGTTTTCCATAATAAAGATATGTATCAAACACAAATTATGAAATTTTTCCTTCAGTGACCTTGAACTTCCCAAAAGTGGGTCAAGGTCATGACACACCCTTGGGTCAAGGGCAATCTTTTTTTGAACTGAGAACCTATTAAGTTTATCCATAAAAAATATGTATCTAACATGAATTATGAAATTTTTCTTCCAGTGACCTTGAACTTCCCCAAATGACCTTGGGTCAAGGTCATGACACACCCTTGAGTCATGGGCAATCTTTGCGTGAAATGAGAACCTACCAAGTTTATCCATAAGAAAGATATGGACCGGACACGAATTATGAAATTTTTCTTCCAGTGACCTTGAACTTCCCCAAATGACCTTGGGTCAAGGTCATGACACACCCTTAGGTCATGGGCAATCTTAGTGTGGAGTAGTAGATTCTAATGTCCCTCTGTAAAAAAGATATGGACCGGACACGCTTGCACAGACAGACGGACAGCTGGACAGACAGACAAACAAGGTGATTCCTATATACCCCCCCCCAAACTTCGTTTGCGGGGGTATTAATAGGTGCATAATGGCCAAATATAATAAAAGTTCTGTGAAAGTCTATCAAATATCACTCAGTGGTACATATTGTATGAGAGAAGTTGTGGATAAGAGATGGGTACCCCAAAGTGTAACAGATGACATACATATGGACAGATGACATACATACGGACAGACAATTGGACATCCCGATTACTATATAGTATATACCCTCCCAGTTTTCAAGCATGGGGTATAACAAAATGCTCAACATCAACACCTAGAATAATGTAATGAATTGTATGAGCTGAAATTTAGTGGTCATTTCCTTAAATTCCTTTCAACATTACCTCAGATTTGAATTAAACCTGCATTACCAGATATGCTCCAACAGATCAATTAAGGCAGACTTCTTAAAATACATTAAATACTACCCCAAGTCTTTAACTGATAAAAGATCAAAAATCAAAAATTAAATACACATGTATACCCTTTACATTTTGACTCATAATGAAACTATGAATTTGATCCCTTCTGTCATGGCATAAATAAATTACTCTACTTTTATGATAAATAAGTTGTCTCAACATGTTTGTTGTATGATGTCAATCTACATATATGTTGTTATTAGAAACCAGAAGTCTCTGTCGAGACTGTAGCTCTACTGGTTTATACTTAAAACAAAGGGAGAGAAAAGTAGCAGTTGTGACTCGAGACTTCAAAACAGCAATCAATAGAAAAATGATCCTTGCCACCCATCAAAATAAAAACAGATGCACAGAATTATGTATCTTAGTGTAGTCTACTTTTGTGCCAAGTTATATTGAAATCAGACCAAAACTGTAGGAGGAGTAGCATTTCGAAAGAATTGCACAGAAATTTCTATTTTTAGTAACCACTGTAACACCATTCATCGAAATCAAAAACCGATACAAAGTGTTATGTATCTTAGTGTATTCTACTTGTGTGCCAAGTTATATTGAAATCGGACCAAAACTGTAGGAGGAGTAGCATTTTGAAAGAATTTCACAGAAATATCAATTTTTAGTAACCACGGCAACACTATTCATCGAAATCAAAACCGATGCACAGAATTATGTATCTTAGTGTAGTCTACTTGTGTGCCAAGTTATGTTGAAATCGGACCAAAACTGTAGGAGGAGTAGCATTTTGAAAGAATTTCACAGAAATTTCTATTTTTAGTAACCATGGCAACACCGTTCATCGAATTCAAAAACCGATGCACAGAATTATGTATCTTAGTGTAGTCTACTTGTCAGCCAAGTTACATTGAAATAGAATTAAATCTGTAGGAGGAGTAGCATTTTGAATGAATTTCACGGAAGTTTCTATTTTTAGTAACCATGGCAACACCGTTCATTAAAATCAAAAACCGATGCAAAGAATTATGTATCTTAGTGTAGTCTACTTGTGTGCCAAGTTATATTGAAATTAGACCAAAACTGTAGCAGGAGTAGCATTTTGAAAAATTGTTTACAGACAGACAGACGGACAGACGACGGACGCATTACTATCGCATAAGCTCTTCTGGTCTCTGACCAGTAGAGCTAAAAAACAAGATGTGTTTGTGAAACACTATGCATCTCGCAGCAACAAAGTTTAGAAAAGCTATTTTTATCATATAGGACACAGTTAAGATTAATATCATTGACCTTAGTGTCATTTGAAAGAACTAAATTAGTGAAGTATGCATTCTAAATATGAAGTTTCTATCTCTTATGGTTCAAAAGTTATGGTGAAGTTTCAAAAAAGCTGTTTTTAGCAAATAGCTCACATTCAAGGTCACAAAATCATTGATCTTGCATAAAATATAAAAAGTCTCTATCTCTGATGGTTTAAAAGTAACATGTATGGCAAAGGATAAAAAAAACTATTTTTAGTTAATAAATCACAGTCAAGGTCACAAAGTCATTGACCTTTGACCGTGGAGTCATTTCAAAGAGCATAACTAGTGGAGTATGCATTCTAAATATAAAGTTTTTATCTCCTACATGTCCTATGGTTCAAAAGTTATGGCAAAGGTCCGAAAAAAGAAAAACTGTCAGCATATAGTTCACAATCAAGGTCATAAGCTTATTAACCTGTCATTTGAAACAGCTTAATTACTGGAGAATGCATACTAAATCTGAGGTCTCTATCTCGCATAGTTCAAAAGTTATGGCGAAGGTTAAAATTTGCAGACAGACAGACAGATAGCACAAAAATCAATTTGCGCCCCCTCTCAATTGATCCGGGTACATAAAATGAATATTTAATATATTTATAACTGTACTTCATGAAATATCTGCATTTCTTGATGCAAGCATTTTTAATAATATTACATGTCATCATGTACTTTACTAAATTACTTATAACCATGATAACCACCTTAATAAAGTTTTTTTTTCTATTATTTCTAATTGAAGATCACAGAGACACAACAAATGCAATGATTTTACATCTAATACTTTTCCAGTTTATCAGCAAAACAACTTCATTATTAAAGACTTAAATTTGCATTGATTACACTTTCTTTCAAAGATACATATGCTAAAAGTTTGTTGAGATCAAAATAAAATTGTTTGTTTGGAATTGCCTCCTGCCTAATTAAAATGCCCCCTCCTGAAATTTTTATTGATCTTCAATTTTGGAAAAAAATAATTTTCCTATTTCCTGTGTCTGAAACCCTCCAGGCGGCAATTCCAAACAGACATTTTTTTTAAATTCTAGCAGGCCTTGCAGCATTAATCAGCTGGACACAATGAAAGAAAAAGTAAGCAAGCTAACATAATAAATAAGCACAATATAAACTCCTTTAAACAAAATGTTTTTCTCAATGTTGCTAAAAAAGTTTGCACTTGTGTAGACAGGGTCCTGAAATATTTTTTCAACACCTCTGATTATTGCACCTTTATATATATATATATATATATAACTAATTCATATGTAACCACTGGCCTCTTGTTCTTCAAACAAGAGGCCCATGGGCCTTATAGTTCACCTGAGTATTGTGTAACAACTTACAAACAATTAAATTTGGTTCGTGTTTTAAACCAGAGGTCATGAAATTCACAATTCACAATTTTGAAAGAGTCGTGATTGCTTATCATAATTATAAACTTAGCATGCTATCTGTATTTACTTAATACCCAGATGAAGATTAAAGTAACAAAGAAAAAATACACTTCCACTTTATAACCAGTTGTACACCTCAACCCAAAGGAATCATTGACCCTGGGGCCACATATTTCAAAATTTTGCAAATTTTATCATAAAATAGTTGATTAATACCAAAGAGCAGATTTCAAAGCAATAATCTATTTTCAGACTATGTAGCCACCCCCCCCCCCCCCCCCAATACCCCCACTTCCGACCCAGGGGGGGCATAAAAATTACCATTTTGCTAGATGCACCTCTCTTCATCATAAATATATACTTGGATCATTGGCATAAAACCCAGGAGCAAAGGAAAAGATTTTCAAAGAATTAAATGCATTTTCACTATATTATATTCAGAATAGCCCCTCCCTAACACCAGAAACCCTGACCCTGGGCCCATAAAATTCACAATTTTGAAAGAGGCACTCTTGCTCATTATAACTATGTTCTTAGTTAGTTTAATTAATACCCAGGAGCAGAGAAGAAGATTTTCAAAGAATGAACGCATTTATATGATCAATAGAGCCCCGCCCTAACACCAGAACCCCTGACCCTTGAGCCATAAAATTCACAATTTTGGAAGAGGCACTCTTGGTCAACATAACTATGTACTTAGTTAGTTTATTTAATGCCCAGGACCAGAGAAGAAGATATTCAAAGAATTAGCCTCGCCCTAACACTAGAAGCCCTGACCCTTGGGCCACAAAATTTACAATTCTGAAAAAGGCACTTTTGCTAATCATAACTATGTACTTAGTTATTTTACTTAATATCCAGGAGCAGAGAAGAATATTTTCAAAGAATTTATGCATTTTCACTATAGATATAATCTATATAGCCCCGCCCTAGCACTAGAACCCCTGACCCTGGGTCCATGAATTTCAAAATTTTGGTAGAGGACTCATTGCTGATAACAATCATGCCAACAGTTTGCCTGCTTGATGTCCATGAGTAAAGAAGATTTTTAAAGATTTAAATAATTTTAGTGGTTTTGGCCCCAACCCTCAGGCCCCAGGCAGACGGGGATCATAAACTTAAAAAAATTATGTTCCCCTTCACCCATAGATACTGTATACTAAATTTGGTTTTAATTGGTTGAGTGGTTTCAGAGAAGAAGCTGAAAATGTTCAAATGTTAACACACGACGGACGAAAACGGATAGCAACAAGTCACCGAGTCACTCAGGTGACCTAAATAGGTTTTTAAAAACATTTTTTCTCCGTATATGTTATTCTCTCATGTAAATCTTTCATCCCTTTACTTAATGTTGCCCTGCTCTACACCCAAGATGCTATGATTTGATCTGAAACAAGAGGCCCATGGGCTACATTGCTTACCCGAGTAAATTTGGTCATGTTGTTCTTTACCAGACCCCCCCCCCCCCCATCCTCCTGTATATTTAATGTTACCCCACCGTACCCCCAGGGGTCACAATTTTAATAGGGATGTCAAAATTATCAATAACTGATATTTGGATATCAATATTCGATAGGAGTTTTCCAATATTCGATAAAATAAATACATTTTGCATTATAAAATATATATCTTTTCATTCTCCTGTCAACCAGTATACATTTTATATCATTACTTTGGAGTAGAATTATACATAGTTTTGTAAATTTTATGCAAAGTAATTATATTTTTAAAATTTTACAGAATATAATTATGAAAAGGTATACATCCAAAATGTAATGAAAACTTGTTTTTGAAATTCAAAAGATTCTTTAGTTTGTTCAAAATTAATTGATTGTCTTACCAAAGTCTACACTAATTACTCCTTCAAATTTATACCAGGCTAAACAATTATCTACTGAAGAACAATTAAAATCAATTAATTTTAGCAAATTAATTTCCTGATAATTATTTTTAATGATATATACATAACAAGGGATCCATGTGTTTTCTGTAAAACTGTCCCCTTACAACAATACACTGATTGAAAAGTACTTGATACTGTTATACCAGTAATTAAATGATAAAAGAATAATTTATTCTAATTTTTAAACTTTTAAAGTAATCCAACAGGAATGTCTTTAATTTTTTTTTTTTTAAATCAAATCTTATTCCTAGTCAACAATATGAACTTTATTTAATTTCAAATAAAACTTGCCAGTTTTTTCTCTTTATTAAATGCTAGTATTCGTAAAAACCGAATATTCTAATCAAATATTTTATTCGAAAATCAACTTATCAATGAATATTCGTTGACATCCCTAGATTTTAACAAGTATGAATCCACACTACCCCAGGGTGGATCTTGACAAAAAGATTTTTTTATACACGTGTAAATCTTTGATATAATGCATATATCTTATTGTGGCCTTGCCATATTCCCAGGGGTCATGATATGAAGAATTTAGAATATAAACTACCCCATGCTCATGCCAGTGATGGTATCTAGATGTGTTTGTGCTCATTTTTCCTTTCATTATTGCCCTTTGTATTTGTATTTACTAAGCCCCCCCCCCTCCTTCCCAACTTAAATATGACCAATTATAGCTTTGCTGTCCCTGAAATCAAATATTTGTCCCATATATTCCTAAGTAAAACTTTGATTGCCCATTGTATCCTAACCCTATCCCTGGGGTCATAATTTAAACAAACTTGAATCTAAACTACTAGGATGCCTCCATATAAATATGACTCATCTTGGCTTTGCTATTCTTGAGGATATTTAAAGAATTTTCTTATGTATTCCTAAGTAAAACTTTGTTCGCCCGTTGTGGCCCAGCCCTGCCCCTGGGGGTCATGATTTGAACAAACTGAAATCTATACTACCTGAGGATGCTTCCATATAAATATGATTAATCTTGGCTTTGCTATTCTTGAGAAGATATTTAAAGAATTTTCCTATGTATTCCTAAGTAAAACTTTGATCGACCATTATGGCCCAGCCCTACCCCTAGGGGCCATGAATAAACAAACTTGAATCTACACTACTTAAGGATGCTTCCATATAAATAAAATGTGATCAATCATGGCTTTGCTATTGTTGAAAAGAAGATTTTTAAAATATATTTTTTTAAATTTCAATGTTGAACTTTGATCGGCCATTGTACCACCGGGGTAATGATGTTAACAAACTTGAATCTACACTATCTGAGGATGCTTCCACATAAATGTTATCAATCATGCCTTTGCTATTTTTAAGAAGATTTTTACAGAATTTTCCTATACAATAATGATATGAACATATATATGTAAATCTTGGATCCTCCATTATTGCCCCGCCCTAGACCCAGGGATCACGACTTCTCGACTTTTAAAAGAAATTTCAGAAAAACTGCAAATAAATAGCATTATCAAGCTATTCTGAATATCTTAATGTATACAGCTTTAAGCATGATTAATAAATTCAAAGATTGGCCCTTCCCCTGAATTTTCATGAAAGGGGCGAAATTTCTGACATGTATATAGCAGCATATATACTCAATTCTCATTATATCGCGGGTTCCATTGTATCGCGGTATATGCCAAAAAATCAGATACGTAGCTCATATCCTTTTTGTTGAAAAAACTGTATGTCTGTCGTCTGAATGTTAATTTTTGTGATGATAACAAACTATGGAACATGCGTCAGAAAAGTTTTTATTCAAATAAAACGTAATTTTACCGATTTCCATTCCCGATTTTATTATATTTAGACCACTGAACTTATAATCTAGTAAAATCCATAACAAAGTTGGTGTTTTGAAAGTCTTAAGGTTGTTTAATTGTTTATTTTTTATGTAGAATTACATCGTAAAATTAAAAATAAGAATTGAAGTCCATTTCAACTACAAGTTTCAATGTTTCCCCATACCGCGATACTATGAGACTCTCCAATTTAGGAGGTAAATAAGACTTCCTGTTTCAAAAATAGACTACAAGTTAAACGATGCAAGCTTGGGAAATAATTTGACACAAAAAAGTTAGGCCATAGTTTGGTTTCTTAATATAATTTGATGAAAGTTAAAGTAAAAAATTGTAAATTACACTTTTTATGCAAAAGTTTTAAGTACCGCGATATAATGAGACACCAGTATATATGATAAGATAAATATAAAGCACACCTGAAGTAAATATCAATAAGTAGAGTTCAAAGTGTCCACTCTAGACAATCCAAAAGATTTCACGCATAATAATTGCGAATATCTAACACATCTAAGTTCATCTAACAAGATACTATGAATATCAAGAACACAAAATATTTGCTATTTCTACATGTATCATACATGTAGAAATAGCAAATATTTTGTGTTCTTGATATTCATAGTATCTTGTTAGATGAACTTAGATGTGTTAGATATTCGCAATTATTATGCGTGAAATCTTTTGGATTGTCTAGAGTGGACACTTTGAACTCTACTTATTGATATTTACTTCAGGTGTGCTTTATATTTATCTTATCATATATACTGGTGTCTCATTATATCGCGTTGTATGCACCACATGTGATCGACAACAAGAGCAATGTTCAGTTGTTCATTTTATTACAAAAAAATAATAATAACGATGAATCTAATGTACTGATTCTAAACATTTTCTTTCCAAATATAAGCAAATTTGGTTCACCGCCAAGCTTTTGCGCTGTAAAATGGCGATTGTGAAATTGGAGAAGTGTATTCAGACTTAGTCATTAAAAACACGTCAAAATACTTACGTTTTCAAATAATACTAATGCAACTCTTTTTTCAAGTAAACTTTGCGAGACTTTACCAACACAAAATCAGGATTATCTGGGAAGTCCAGGAAGAAATGTTGTTCAATGAAATCTAGCTTGCGAAGTTCCTCTGTCGAGCAGCAGGCGTAAACAAACAATGACGTCAGTCTTGGCTGGAAGAGGGTAAACTGAGATCCAGCAAGAAAGCCGAAATCCGAAAGTCACGGATATATTATTTTTAATTTCATTGGGTTTTTTTAAAATTATTATTTCCTCCTTTTATTTTAATGAATTCTGAAACACTAGAAATATTACAATGTGAAATTATATTTCTTTAAATACACTCAGCTAGATTCAAAATGAAAGCACTTAATTTTCAAGTCCGACATGATATTTACTCATAGACAGAACAAAGCCCAGAAGACTCCATGAAAGTGATGATTGTGGAAAATAATTAACAAGTGAGATAACTTTATCTCTCGATACGGCAGCATCCATCGGTCAGTTCATAACTTTGCTGTCTTATTACTTTAAAATAAATAGCGGTATCGGGTAAAATTCATTTTGACCACTCAATGAATGAAATGTCAAAGCGTTATTCTAGATCCGACGTTTCCTTTAAATTATCAATTGATATAAAATTAACTTGTTCACAATTACTTAAATTTTCTAATATACACACTGGAACAAAAAATTTAACTTCCCTAGAAATAAGTGTAAATTAAAGCTTATTATATATCGTCAACACCCCCCCCCCCCAATACCGTCACTACCATAACTTCGTTACATTCGGGATCGAAAACTATTCAGCGGTTTTCAATGTAAGTTTCACAGAATAATCATGAAGTTGTTA
Organism: Saccostrea cuccullata; assembly: GCF_032062105.1. Taxonomy (NCBI): domain Eukaryota; kingdom Metazoa; phylum Mollusca; class Bivalvia; order Ostreida; family Ostreidae; genus Saccostrea; species Saccostrea cuccullata. Next base: position 9,831 of record NW_026924991.1, read on the forward strand.
CATAAGAAGAAAAATTTTGAAAGTTTCTTCTGGTGCCAAGTAATGAACAATTTCCTGATTTTAAAATGCAATGTTGTAACCCCTTTTTGTCGAAAATGGCTAAAGCTATGAACTGGAGACTTATTTGAGACAATAATTTATGACTTTTAGGTTTGAAGAATCACCTGTTCGTGCGTCGTCAATACTTCCGGTTGCAACCGGAAACGTACTTTAAAAATGCTATTTTTCAACTTTTTTTTTTTTTTTTTTTTTAAATATTTTTCTTTGATGTTAATATGTTCTACGGTGCGACCGTTGGGGCGAGCGCAGTTACCTTTACACAGCTTTATTTTATTTCTAAAGGAATCGGGATCGAGATTCCGAACTTTTCGGAAGTTTCCGACAAAATCGGAAATACCCGAGCCGTTAAAGTGACGAAAGTATGACGTCAAATAAAAAGTCTTGTAGATTTAAAACGCAAACGATAGTTTTGTGGCAAGGATATTCCATAAAAACGTTGTTTGTAATTTTTTTCAAGTAAGTTGTTGCTATGTTCTAGCCTTCTGGTTGCTATGCACCGCAAAGGATTACTGGGATATTAGAATTTTTTCACGCGGTGAGATAAAAATTTCTTGGAACAATGTGCAGATTTCAACCCGAATTTCCTCCGTTCGTACACGTTAGTCTATTGAGCTCGCTACGCGAGCGGCGCTTCGCGCCGCCTCGCTGCGCTCGCTATTAATATAAATTAAGACCTGTTTGAGAATGCGTAACATGTAACTTGTTTTAGAATCCATCAAGACAATCTCGAGAAATTCGAAGCTGTGTTTTCTATGGCCGAATCCTTATAGCGCGTTGTATTCCTACTCGGGCGACCCGGATTCGATCCCCCGTATGTCCAAATTTTTTTTAGAACATTTTTTTTTCTAGATTTTTCATTATCATTCTTCAGAATCAGACGGAAGACCTCTCGTTGCTCGCAACGAGTTTCTTTTCTAGTTATTATTATTATTATTATTATTATTATTATTATTCTTACCGATTTTGTGCACGCGATTTCTCGTAAACTGCTGGACCGATTCTCATGAAACTTTAACATCTGATAGGTACTGATCTGAACCTTATTGGAAATTTTTTTCGTCGATGACGTCACTTCCGGTCGTGAGATATGGACAATTTTCTTTTTTTAAAATGCAATTTTGTCTTGATTAAGTAGCGAAAACTGCTTTAGATATGAACTGAAGATTAATTGGAGATGATAGTTCATGACTTATAGCGTTGCAGAATCGCCTTTTCGTGCGACGTCAATACTTCCGGTCGAAACCGGAAGCGAATTTAAAAAACGTAATTTTTCAACTTTTCTTTTTTAATATTTTTGTTTTAGATTTGAATAGAGACCCTTTTGCAGAAGCCAAATATGTAATTTGTTTGAAAATCGAAAAAGCCAATCTCGAGATATTTGCATTTGAAAACGCGAAGCGGCGATCCCAATGGCCGAATGGTTAGCACGTTGGATTGTCTCGCGGGCGACCCGGGTTCGATCCCCCGTGTGTCCAAAAATTTTTATCACTTTTTCTGCTCGATTTTTCGATTTTTATTAATTTTAGACCATTTGAAACAACATATTTTCAACTTATAAGTATATCTTACGTAATAAGGGGTCACAAGGGGCCAGAATGCTAAATCTTTGACGCTTCATATCTTGAAAAGAGGGAATATTTTGATAAGCAATATTGAACAAAAGATGGTCAGAATAGTATTCTAAACAATATGCATACTTTGAATTTTTGTAAAATGGCCCCATTAAGGACTTGTAGGGGTGGCCCCTTAATATTTCCATTCAGCATATCTCCCAAACGAAAAGAAATCTCTGAATAGGTGTTGAACAAAAAGTCTTTGAAATCACAAGACCTTTCATTTGATATCAAGAAAAAGGGGCTGACCCCTCAAATTAGGGGCTCAGAGGGGCCAAAAGTCTTTCATCTTTAACTCTTAAATGATCAATATTTTGTGATACATTATAGAAGCAAAGGTATTCATCTTAACAATATGCAACAATATATGATAGAATTTTGATCATATGTTACGTAATTAGGGGTCACAAGGGGCCAGAATGCTAAATATTTGACGATTCATATTTTGAGAATTGGGGAATATTTTGATAAGCAATATTGAACAAAAGATGGTCAGAATAATATTCTAAAGAATATGCATACTTTGAATTTTTGTAAAATGGCCCCATTAAGGACTTGTAGGGGTGGCCCCTAAATATCTATATGAAGCATATCTCCACAACGAAAAGAAATCTCTGAATAGGTGTTGAACAAAAAGTCTTTGAAATTACAAGACCTTTCATTTGATATCGAGAAAAAGGGGCTGACCCCTCAAATTAGGGGCTTAAAGGGGTCAAAAGTCTTGCATCTGTACCTCTTTAATGATCAATATTTTGTGATACATTGCAGAAGCAAAGATATACATCTTAACGACTTGCAACAATATAATATAAAATTTTGGCCATATCATACGTAATAAGGGGTCGCAATGGGGCCAAAATGCTATTTTTTTGTCATGCTTTACGTCTTGAAAGGAGGGGGGTATTTTTATAAGCCATATTGAACAAAAGATGTTCAGAAAATCGTGATAAAAATGAGAAACTTTAAATTCATTGAAGGAAAACTTAATGTCATTCTCTTTTAACGAATATCTCAGTCAAAATCACATCTCATCTTATCGAGAAATTCAACGGAAGACCTACTCGTTGCTCGCAACGAGATCTCATCTAGTTATTAAGGTCTTCCGTCTTCAGCGGAAGACCTTCTTGTTATTCTTAGGTTTCTTTTCCACTATTTTTATTATTATGTTCCCCAAACGAAGTTGGGGAACATATTGTTTTTACTCTGTTTCTTATTATTATTATTATTATTATTCCTGGGAAAATTTTGTCCTTGAGTGATCTTGTAAACTACACATCCGACTAAGGTAAAATGTTTATAGGGTCAGTAGACATGTTATGTAGATTTGCCGAACAAAGGTCATTTTGCGCGCACGTGCTTGCAAGAGCGCGCACGTGCAACATGTAAAATGACCGATTTAATTGATATAGGCGGAACTTTTTTAATTTTTGATGAAATGGTTGAAACTCATAATGTAAGGATATATTAGTGGCATAGACAAGATGACATGGTCAAAATAGCAAGATCTCACGCGCATGCACGTGCGCTTTGCTCTGATTGGCTGAAACTAAAGTCTCAATATCTTTCTTGTTTTTCGACAAAATCCTTTGAAATTTTGAACATAGCCATACATTAGGATATCCTACAATAAGATTTATAGAAATTATCATGAAAACACGTGCATGCACGTGCGCTGCAATCTGATTGGCTGAAACTTTAAATAGCTATAACTCCCTTGGTTTTCAACCAAACAGGATGGGATTTGGAACATAGATATATAAAATGGACTTCTTCAAGAATTATGGTCACCATGCACATGCATACACGAGCGTATACGTGATCTGCAATCTGATTGGCTGAAACTTTAAACAGTTATAACTCCCTTGGTTTTCAACCAAACAGGATGGGATTTGGAACATAGACATATATAATAGACTTCTACAAGAATGTATGGTCACCATGCACATGCATACATGTGCGTGTACGTGCGCTGCAATCTGATTGGCTGAAACTTTAAATAGTTTTAACTCCCTTGGTTTTCAACCAAACGGGATGGGATTTGGAACATAGATAGATTTAATGAACTTCTACAAGAAGGTATGATCACCATGCTCATGTATGCACGTGCGTGCACGTGAAATGAGCAGAATCAAAAATACACCTGAATGAGCGATTTTTTAAAATACTTTTGGATTAAATACATTAATATTTAGTATATTAAAATATATAGATTGTTTAGACAAGATGATATGGTCATTACGTACATGATTCACATGCGCACACATGCAATGCTAAAATTTGAATGAGCATGGTACATTTCTGGGTAAACGTTGTTAAAGTCTCAAATGCATAGAGTTTGTGTTGTTTAATGAAGCTTACAGGGAATATGGCACCAAAAGGGAGTTGGGGAGCGTTTGGGGAACATCTGTAACGGTCCCCGTTACAATTAGCACTAGTTATTATTGTTTTTTTTTCTTACCGATTTTGTGCACGCGATTTCTCGGAAACGGCTCGCTCGATTTTCATGAAACTTTCAGGACTGATAGAACATTGAACAAACCTGATATATAATTTTTTGTTTTGATGACGTCACTTCCGGTTTTGAGATTTCCGCGATTTAGTGATTTTCAGAGGGTCACTTTGTCCGCGAGTTTTTCAAAAACGGCTTAGGGTAGAAACTTGAGTTTTTCAGCAATGATAGAGCAATATATGTAGATGTGACATACGTATTTCATTTTCACCGGAAGTGCTGCACGCCGACGCTCGCTATGGTCCGAAAAAGGGCATGTCGAGAATTTTAAAATTTCTAACACTTTTTCTTCGATATCTTTTCACATGAAAATATTTCGTTAAGACATATAGAACAAAAGAAGTGTAGAATTACTTGATCTTTCAAACGATATCTCGAAAAAGGGCTGGCCCCTATAATAAAGGGCTAAAAGGGGCCAAACGTTTTTCCTTTATATCTCAAAAAGTATTGAGAATTTGTAATACATCAAAGAAGCAAAGTTGTTCAAAATGCTAAGCTGAATCTATCTGGGTCATCAAAATACATCCGACGATGTCACTTCCGGTCAAACCGGAAGTAGTACGAAAATGCATATTTTTGCCGTTCTTGACATATTTTGCGGTAACACATGTCACTGGAAGCATAAAAACTTAATTTTCCGTCCGTCGACATCACTTCCGGTCAAACCGGAAGTAGCCAAAAATAGCTTATTTTTTAAGGTTTTGACGCAAAATTGAAATTATAAAGTCAATGGAGACAACTTAGCTCATTGCTTTCTTTTGTTGACATCACTTCCGGTCAAAACAGGACGGAAGACCTACTCGTTGCTTTGCAACGAGCTTTGCTCTAGTTATTATTATTATTTTTCTTACCGATTTTGTGCACGCGATTTCTCGTAAACTACTGGACCGATTCTCATGAAACTTTGACATCTGATAGGTACTGATCTGAACCTTATTGGAAATTTTTTTCGTTGATGACGTCACTTCCGGTCGTGAGATATGGAGAATTTTCTGATTTTAAAATGCAATTTTGTCTTGATTTAGTAGCGAAAACTGCTTTAGATATGAACTAAAGATTAATTGGAGATGATAGTTCATGACTTATAGCGTTGCAGAATCGCCTTTTCGTGCGACGTCAATACTTCCGGTCGAAACCGGAAGCGAATTTAAAAAACGTAATTTTTCAACTTTTCTTTTTTAATATTTTTGTTTAAGAATTGAATAGAAACCCTTTTGCAGAAGCCAAATATGTAATTTGTTTGAAAATCGAAAAAGCCAATCTCGAGATATATGCATTTGAAAACGCGAAGCGGCGATCCCGATGGCCGAATGGTTAGGGCGTTGGATTGTCACGCGGGCGACCCGGGTTCGATCCCCCGTGTGTCCAAAAAATTTTATCACTTTTTCTGCTCGATTTTTCGATTTTTATTAATTTTAGACCATTTGCAACAACATATTTTCAACTTTTAAGCATATCTTAGGTAATAAGGGGTCACAAGGGGCCAGAATGCTAAATCTTTGATGCTTCATATCTTAAAAAGAGGGAATATTTTGATAAGCAATATTGAACAAAAGATGGTCAGAATAATATTCTAAACAATATGCATACTTTGAATTTTTGTAAAATGGCCCCATTAAGGACTTGTAGGGGTGGCCCCTAAATATTTCCAGTCAGAATATCTCCACAACGAAAAGAAATCTCTGAATAGATGTTGAACAAAAAGTCTTTGAAATCACAAGACCTTTCATTTGATATCAAGAAAAAGGGGCTGACCCCTCAAATTAGGGGCTCAGAGGGGCCAAAAGTCTTTCATCTTTAACTCTTAAATGATCAATATTTTGTGATACATTATAGAAGCAAAGGTATTCATCTTAACGATTTGCAACAATATGTGATACAACTTGGATCATGTGTTACGTAATTAGGGGTCACAAGGGGCCAGAATGTCACATCTTTGACAATTTATATCTCAAAAAGGGGTAATATTTTGATAAGCAATATTGAACAAAAAATGGTCAGAATAAAATTCTTAACAATATGCATACTTTGAATTTTTGAAAAATGGCCCCATTTAGGACTTGTAGGTGTGGCCCCTAAATATTTCCATTCAGCATATCTCAACAACGAAAAGAAATCTCTGAATAAGTGTTGAACAAAAAATCTTCAAAATCACAAGACCTTTCATTTAGTATCAAGAAAAAGGGGCTGACCCCTCAAATTAGGGGTTCAGAGGGGCCAAAAATCTTTCATCTTTAACTCTTTATTGATTAATATTTTGTAATACATTGCAGAAGCAAAAGTATTCATCTTAACGATTTGCAACAATATATGATACAATTTGGATCATGTGATACGTAATTAGGGGTCACAAGTGGCCAGAATGTCAGATCTTTGACGCTTTGTATCTCAAGAAATGGGGAATATTTTGATAAGCAATACTGAACAAAAGATGGTCAGAATAATATTCTAAACAATATGCATACTTTGAATTTTTGAAAAATGGCCCCATTAAGGACTTGTAAGGGTGGCCCCTAAATATCTATATGAAGCATATCTCCACAACGAAAAGAAATCTCTGAATAGGTGTTGAACAAAAAGTCTTTGAAATCACAAGACCTTTCATTTGATATCAAGAAAAAGGGGCTGACCCCTCAAATTAGGGACTCAGAGGGGCCAAAAGTCTTTCATCTTTAACTCTTAAATGATCAATATTTTGTGATACATTATAGAAGCAAAGGTATTCATCTTAACAATATGCAACAATATATGATAGAATTTGGATCATATGTTACCTAATTAGGGGTCACAAAGGGCCAGAATGCTAAATATTTGACGATTCATACCTTGAAAATGGGTAATATTTTGATAAGCAATATTGAACAAAAGATGGTCAGAATAATGTTCTAAACAATACGCATACTTTGAATTTTTGTAAAACGGCCCCATTAAGGACTTGTAGGGGTGGGCCCTAAATATTTCTATTGAGAATATCTCCATAACGAAAAGAAATCTCTGAATAAGTGTTGAACAAAAATTCTTTGAAATCACAAGACCTTTCATTTGATATCAAGAAAAAGGGGCTGACACCTTAAAATAGGGGCTTAAAGGGGGCAAAAATCTTGCATCTGTACCTCTTTAATGATCCATATTTTATGATACATTACAGAAGCAAAGATATACATCTTAACGACTTGCAACAATATGATATAAAATTTTGGCCACATCTTACGTAAAAAGGGGTCGCAATGGGGCCAAAATGCTATTTTTTGTCATGCTTTATGTCTTGAAAGGAGGGGGGTATGTTTATAAGCCATATTGAACAAAAGATGTTCAGAAAATCGTGATAAAAATGAGAAACTTTAAATTCATTCAAGGAAAACTTAATGTCATTCTCTTTTAACGAATATCTCTGTCAAAATCACATCTCATCTTATCGAGAAATTCAACGGAAGACCTACTCGTTGCTCGCAACGAGATCTCATCTAGTTATTATTATTTTTCTTCCTGGGAAAATTTTGTACGCGAGTGATCTTGTAAACTACACATCCGACTTAGGTGAAACCTTTTTAGGGTAAGTAGGCATGTTATGTAGATTTGCGGAATCAAGGTCATTTTGCGCGCACGTGCTTGCAAGAGCGCGCACGTGCAAAACTTCAAATGACCAATATAAAGTGGATATAACCGTAACTTTTCTATTTTGTGACGAAATGTTTTGAAACTTACAATGTAAGGATATATTAGTAGTATGCACAAGATGACATTGTCAAAATTGCAAGATCGCACGCGCATGCACGTGCGCTTCGCTCTGATTGGCTGAAACTAAAGTTTCAATATCTTTTTTGTTTTTTGATAAAATCCTTTGAAATTTTGAACATAGTCATACATTAGGGAGGTCTACAGCATGTAATATAAGATTTATCATGAAAGCATGTGCATGCACATGTGCTTGCAAGAGCTCGCACGTGCAACACGAGAAATGTCCAATATAATTGATACAGACGTAACTATTTAAATTATTGATGAAATGCTTTGAAACTCATATTATAAGTATATATTAGAAGCATAGACAAAATGACATGGTCAAAAAAGTAAGATCTCACGCGCATGCACGTGCGCTTCGCTCTGATTGGCTGAAACTAAAGTCTCAATATCTCTCTTGTTTCTTGTCATAATCCTTTGAAATTTTGAACATAGAACTACATTATGAAGATCTACAGCATGATATATAAGAATTTTCATGAAAGCATGCGTATGCCCGCGTGCTGCAATCTGATTGGCTGAAACTTTAAATGGCTATATCTCCTTTGTTTTTTGACGAAATGCTTTGAAATTTAAAACATAATCATGCATTAGGATATCCTACAATATGATATAGAAAAAAATCATGAAATCATGCACATGCACGTGTGCTGCAATCTGATTGGCTTAAACTTGAAATGGCTATAACTCCCTTGTTTTTCAACCAAACAGGATGGGATTTAGAATATAGATAGATATAAGGGACTCCTACAACAAGGTATGGTCATCATGCACGTGCACGCACGTGCGTGCATTTCGAATGAGTGAAATGAAAAATACACTTGAAAGAGTGATTTTTCATACTTTTGGACTGAATGCTTTAATATATTGTGTATAAAATAAATAGATATGTAGACAAGATGATATGATCATAACGCACATGCATTCACATGCGCACGGGTGCAATGCTAAAATTTGAATATAATTGGTATCCTTCTGAGAAAACGTTGTTAAAGTCAAAAATGCACAGAGTTTGTTTATTTAATGAAGCTTACAGGGAATAGGGCACCAAAAAGAAGTTTGGGAGCGTTTGGGGAACATCTGTAACGGTTCCCGTTACAATTAGCACTAGTTTTCTAGGGACTCCGATGACTTGGATAAATAACACAAAAAATCTTTTTTCTTTAGAAATCAGCAATATTTTTCATAGATCTATATTCAGACAGGTGACATGAGTAATGTTTTCAAGGCAAAGTTGCAGACTCGGTGTTGAAAATGTGTGCAAAATTTTGTTTAGAATCGCATAAAAAACGACAAATGGCGCATATATAAACAGCAAAGAATACTTAAGATTTCTTTATATCTTACGGATTAATTATTTTTGTTATTTCCGTTCAAAAAATATATATCAATCCATGCATCAAAATTTTGTTTGTGTTATGTATCCTTAATAGGTAAAATATTCACAAGTCGGCCAATCGTCGCCCGATCATCGAGCTCTGACATGTCTGAGCTACAGTTTGATTTTAACCGTCGGCCGAAATTTTAAACACCCTTATTGTCCAACGACGGACGACCGACTTCATAAACTGACCGCCGATGGTCGGACGATGATCGAAGGTTGGTCGACGGATAACTTCAATTGAAGAAAACGGCCACCAACGCATAAAAAATTATAACTTGGACCTATGGACACTAAATTGGTCGGCCGAACAAAAAAGAGGTCAAAATCGGGCAAGACAACGGCCGATGAACTGCCGACTGTCACCCGAAGAATCCCATTTTTGCTTCAAAACCCGTCGGCCGTTAGTCGTTTTTGGAAATGTGACTGGGGTTTTATGTTGGAGTCCGACAAATGGCAATTCGAAAGAATTTCAAAGAAATTTCTATTTTTTTTCTCATAGCAACACTCTTGGTCGAAATCTAGAGACAATTCAAAATCAGAATCATAAAGGCCATTATTTTTTTTATTTTTAATAATCATTGTACTTATCATAAATTCGGTAAAATATGCGTTGTATAATTTTTTTTCTTTTTTTTTTTTTTTTTGATTGATGTAAGATCATAAAATTCCAATCAATTAGTAAAGCACTTTCTAGTACATTTAGTTCTCTTGTATACCTTTCAAATGTTCACATTTTATAAAATAGTGAAAAATACGGTATACATGCATATTTTTAAATAATTAATATCATAGGAATGGACTTTATGGAGATAATGAGCAGTATTCAAGTTTACTTCACCCATACAAACTATTAGTACATGGGGTTCAAAAGTCCAATAAGCAATGCAAATTAGGAGTAGATCAAAGACGGACCTCTAAAACATCAGAGTTGGGGTCAGGAGCCATGGAGGTGTAAGCGGCCCTGGCGACCGATCACTCACGCCTTGTGCTGCTTTTCATGAAAAAAAATTCTATCAACAATTCAGAATCACTAGTATAAAGATAGTGTGAGAAACTTTTGACTTAATGATAGATTGTATTTGCTGACAAGGTCATTTCATCGACCATACAACTTATAAATGATGACGTTAAACGACTGCTGATATCTTTATAGAAACTAGTGCTAATTGTAACGGGGACCGTTACAGATGTTCCCCAAACGCTCCCAAACTCCTTTTTGGTGCCATATTCCCTGTAAGCTTCATTAAAGAAGACAAACTCTGTGCATTTTGACTTTAACAACCTTTTCTTAGAAGGATACCAATTATATTCAAATTTTAGCATTGCATCCGTGCGCATGTGAATGCATGTGCGTTATGATCATATCATCTTGTCTACATTATCTACATATTTTAATATACAATATATTAAAGCCAAATGCACGCACGTGCGTGCACGTGCATGATGACCATACCTTCTTGTAGGAGTCCCTTACATCTATCTATATTCTAAATCCCATCCTGTTTGGTTGAAAAACAAGGGAGTTATAGCCATTTCAAGTTTAAGCCAATCAGATTGCAGCACACGTGCATGCGCATGATTTCATGATTTTTTTCTATATCATATTGTAGGATATCCTAATGCATGACAATGTTTTAAATTTCAAAGCATTTCGTCAAAAAACAAAGTAGATATAGCCATTTAAAATTTCAGCCAATCAGATTGCAGCACGCGGGCATGCGCATGCTTTCATGAAAATTCTTATATATCATGCTGTAGATCTTCATAATGTAGGTCTATGTTCAAAATTTCAAAGGATTATGACAAGAAACAAGAAAGATATTGAGACTTTAGTTTCAGCCAATCAGAGAGAAGCGCACGTGCATGCGCGTGAGATCTTACTTTTTTGACCATGTCATTTTGTCTATGCTTCTAATATATACTTATAAAATGAGTTTCAAAGCATTTCATCAATAATTTTAATAGTTACGTCTGTATCAATTATATTGGACATTTCTCGTGTTGCACGTGCGAGCTCTTGCAAGCACATGTGCATGCACATGCTTTCATGAAAAATCTTATATTACAGGCTGTAGATCTCCCTAATGTATGACTATGTTCAAAATTTCAAATGATTTTATCAAAAAACAAAAAAAATATTGAGACTTTAGTTTCAGCCAACCAGAGCGAAGCACACGTGCATGCGCGTGCGATCTTGCTATTTTGACCATGTCATCTTGTTCATACTACTAATATATCCTTACATTATAAGTTTCAAAACATTTCGTCACAAAATAGAGAAGTTACGGTTATATCCATTATATATTGGTCATTTTAAGTTTTGCACGTGCGCGCTCTTGCAAGCACGTGCACGCAAAATGACCTTGATTCCGCAAATCTACATAATGTTATTAGGCAGCAAATGATATGTATAGACATATAAGAAATTTGATTCTCCTCGCGGCACACCTTCCAATTCGTAAAACGGAATCAGCCGAGGTTGTGACGGAATCAGCCGAGGTTTGCCGAATGTCTGATCCTCTTGACTTTTTGTCAATAAAGTAAGTTTTTCAGCGAATTAAAGTTATCTTTCCTGCTTCTGACTTTATTGTCATGAATATATTCTTTAGCCATGGCATCACTTCACCTTTAGATAATAATGATAATAATTTCACGTGCTATAAAATGTCGAACACATTACGCATCCAACATGTATTCAAATATTTCCGACCAGTAGATCTAGTTTGTAAATTAAGTTTTTTTTTTTTTATCAAGGTTTGCATAAGAATAATGCAAATAATACAAAGTTATGGAGTCGGCCATGTTTGTTTTCTTGGTTGTTTATCGTCTCTCCAATATTTTTACCAGATCTTTATGCTTTAGTATTTTATTATGAAATCGGCAACTTAATCAATAAATCCATTTCACGACACTAAAAAAAAAAAAACACAATAAAAATAAGTTTTTCCATATTTTTTTCCTTTTCGTGATTTACTTCCCTTGATAGTTACCTTCACACCCAGGTAACATCAGGATTTACTTCGCTTGCAGGACATACATTCCGAAATCATGGCATACCTGTGTACTTTGACGAATTTCCTCTTTCTAGGTATTATTTCATTCTATCTTTAATCGAAATAATTATTAAATCTTGGCTTAATGATACATCATTAAGATCATCTCATGTATTATTGCAAGCTTTATTTAAGTACTTTTTTAAAAAGAGAAATATTATAAGAAGTTTATTGTATACATGTAGATCTCCTTGAATTCAAGAACTGTATCATGTACATGGAGAAACAAAATAGATAAAAGGGCATAATTATTCACAATCAAAACTCATTGTGAATGAAAAAACCGAAATTTGATTTCTTTAAATAATTGCAATTCTGATTTTGTTAATGTTTAAAGGATGAATCATTTATTGAATTTGATTAAATGCAACTTCCGTTCGACGTCCTGTGATCAATAACGCATTAAAACAAATAATATCACAAAATGCAAATCAGAATTCAGAAGCATTGTGCAATTTTAATTGGGTGCACAATTTTGTCAATTTGAAGTTTTATGCCTCAGAACTTTGCTGCAATTTTATTGATTTACTCTATCTTCTGTATAAAAAGCAAAAATTTTTTCAAACTTGTCTTGTCGATGATGGCAATATCTTTTTGGGAAATTTATCCCATTTAAAAGATTTTTTAAAAATATAAATCTTTGATATCAATTTGCTTTCTTTTAACTAAACAATTAAATTTTTGATAAATCTCAATAGCGCATTGTTTTCTGGGGCATTTTAAACCGAAAGCAAATTTCTCAGAAACATTCATATCCATTTTCAAAAATTCGATATTTTTACCTGTCTCTTTACTTGATAATGTAAGTTGGCGTGCTTGTTTTAACATGCACTGCATTGGTAATTTTGATAAAGAAATAATATAAATTTTCAAGTATGCATTAGTTGCTACACATATATACTGCAGGAGATATTAAAGTGCTGGTTTTGCATTCTTTTCTGATAACATTATGTCTCTGAAGGTTATTTGTAGGTTGATCCCTACATGACGAAATAATCCATACTGGAGGTTATTGTACGAAGGTTAACATAATACTCGTACCTCAGAAGTTTAAGTCCCCTATCGGTTAAACTGGAGGGGAATATAAGAGTCTGTCCGTTCGTTTTGCTATCTATCCTTCCTTTTGACTGTCTGTCTGTCAGTCTGTCCCATTTGGTTTTCCGCTTTTTTCTAAATGCTTGCAGACATTAAGGTCTCACAAAAGGTCAGTACATGTATATCTAAAAATTTATTTTTAAAATAGCACCAAAACTATGTGAAGTATAACGTTAAAACATTTACAGTGTATAAATATATATAGAAAAGTGCATGGGGAGTTTATATATCCCAGTTCATTCGATACGCAATAGCATGCCCTATGTATGAACAATTTTAATATCTAGGTACATTATTGACAAACTAGCTGATGAACCAAGAATATCAGCAGTCTCGTTTAGAGTCATGCATCATTTCGTAAGTTATATGGTCGATACAATTACCTCGTCAGCAAATACAATTTATCATTGAGTCAAATGCTGAATGACGTTTTTCATACTAATTGTTAGTCCATTATTTATATACTGAATTGACGACGGATTTTTCCGTTATTTCCCGATCAATACGAGGAGCTCAGGGCGGGTATGACCGGTCGGCAGGGGATGCTCACGCCTTTATGGCACCTTAACCCACATCTGATGTTTTAGAGGTCCGTGAATGCTCTGTCCTGTAATGTATTGTTTTGTGGACTTTTGATTTTAAATAATGTTTGTTCTCTCCATATGTTCCATTATACCAAATCGTAAGAAAGAAAACTAATTTTAGTCTTTTTTAAAAATAATTACAACCACCTAAAATGGCATAGCAAATAATATCAAATATTAAATCTCAGTTGAAGTTTATTTCATATAAAAAATTATTACAGTTAGCTTTTAAGATTCTGATCATGAGTAATATAATAACTTAGTTCTCCTATTTAGGACTTACTGTGAAAACATAAATATTTGTGGGGGGTATTTTTCGAAGCATGGAGAGACCAAAAAATTTATGTTCAACACGAAATTCAAGATTATAGTTATATGTATTGCTAATTAATATTCTCCAACCACAAATTCAAGTCCCCACAAACCAATAGTTTTTTCTCAAACTTCGAAAATCTGACCTCGCGAAAATATGTGATTTTACAATATGTTGTTATTTTAAAGATATGATAGGCATATTGATTATGGCAATTTATTGATTTCCCTTTCTTGGACAGTAAGTGCCCCCTTGCTGGTGTGGGCGGGAGAGTGCTGTAAAGCTCATTACGACATACTTCTGTCCTACAACAAGGAAAAGTGGTGTGACGACTACTGCTGTATCCAGTTGGGAAAATACGACTGCTGTAGCAATGTCCTGTTTCAGGCGCCATCTAGTGAGAGGGAAGACCTTTGCGCTGCTTACTTCTCCCAACACGAGTGGGTTTAACCATAATAGAACTGAATTTCTCTCTCTCTCTCTCTCTCTCTCTCTCTCTCTCTCTCTCTCTCTCTCTCTCTCTCTCTCTCTCTGTGTCTGTATGTGTGTGTTCCTTTGCCATCTGGAATATTTTTTCTATGCTACAATATTTAAACAATTTTAAAAATAGTCTTCCTCTCAGAAATACTAGTCATTCAATATATTGTACCACCCTTATTTCTTATCGTAGTTTGTAATAAAAACTGAAAAAAAACACTGATGACACAACCGAAGATAGTTTTGCAATCTACTTTTAAGTAATATTCCTGAATCCTATATTATCAAATTAAGATTAGAATGACTACATTTGATGATGACAATTGTACATTAATATGATTTTATACTGCACTGCTAGCTTTGTTGTCTTTTCATGTTTACGTGCAGTATATAAACAGTATATTCAGATCTGATTCACATTAAAATTAAACATCACAGCATAGTCAAAAAATCTTTTTTAGAAAGATGTCTTTCGCATTTTCAGATTAATTCGTTTTAGATAAGGGAA
>NW_026924992.1:0-25531 GCF_032062105.1 Saccostrea cuccullata
GTACCCAAGGCTATTGATAATATCTACCGAGTACTACAAGACTGGTTAGAGACCAGTACTCTAGGCTATTAATGCGGCTACTGATATGGTCTACCAAATAAAACAAGACAGGTAGGAAACTAGTACCCTAGGCCATTGATACGGTCTACCGGTGTCATAACAGTATTACACTTTGGTTCACGTCAAATCATGGCTGACGGAAAATAATCCCGGAATCTTCCCTTCCGATTCGGGCATTTTGATACGAGAGACTGGAGGTGAATTTTTTTATGAGATGAAAAACAACATGTAAACTTCCTGTATTGACCAGATTTATTAAAATTTAGGGCGTGCTGATTTTTCTGTATACTGTCAAGAGTGGGGAGTGATTAGGCCCTGGACTAGATTTTCAAGCACCTGCTCGACTTCGACCGAAACAAACTTGCGTGCCTTGCTGGATGGCTATGTATTTTTTGGTACTAAAATCTTTATAAAGAATGGTTTTACAAGATCTGAAAAGGAAACTTCTCAGAAGTTTGTTTTGAATTAGTTACATCTACTCAAACTTGCGCATTTTTGGTAAGAATATATAGCAGAAATTAATACTGTTGTGACACCTGCAGTAAAACCGAATTTTGTACTTAGAAATATTGTAGTCTAAGAATTAAGGTTTTA
This sequence comes from Saccostrea cuccullata, assembly GCF_032062105.1. Classification (NCBI taxonomy): domain Eukaryota; kingdom Metazoa; phylum Mollusca; class Bivalvia; order Ostreida; family Ostreidae; genus Saccostrea; species Saccostrea cuccullata. Next base: position 655 of record NW_026924992.1, read on the forward strand.
TTTTGTGAGTTTAGACGGAAAATGAGAAATAATGGCTTTTTTCGGCCGTCATTGCCGTTCGTTCATGTTTAATGGAGCAAAGAAAATTAGTTCCAGATTTCCTCTAAAATAAATTATGTTGGCCACACCACGGCCTGATTTGGATGTATCGGGTTGAAAGAAATGCATGAAATTTATAGAACAGCTTAAAAAACACCTTGCCATCACACTCGTTAACATTATTTACTCATAAAAAATTTAAAAATCTATAAATTAAAAAAATTTAGACCACACTCGGAGCAAAATAAAAATTCTGAATATGTGTAAACATCGGTTTATTTGGAATTTATTGGTAACAGATAAAGAAATCCGGTCGGAAAAAATAATTATTGAGGCAAATCAATCGTAATTAAGCAGAAAACACCTTAATATTTCAATAATATTTATTTTTTTTCAATGCCCTTTTTAACCCCACCCCCTAACCTTTTGACAAAAACTATTTCTTTCGCCCTGTTATAAAAAGCAAACTTATTTTGAACAATTTTTCATCCTCATGTGAATCAGTATGCATCCATTAAAAAATTAAAACGAAAAAACTGCACAAGTTTAACACGCAAGATCATTACATACAGTTCAACTTTTGCCATATTTTTGGAAATCCGTGTTCACCGCGAAGCCCCCTGTCACAGAGTTTTGCTCGTTATTTTCCTATCTTGGGACGGATTTTTATGAAACTTGATAAATACATTAAATAATCATCATAGATCGGGAAAATATCAATATACCGGCAAGGAAAAAAATTAAGTTTAATTGCAGGTGTCATAACAGTATTACACTTTGGTTCACGTCAAATCATGGCTGACGGAAAATAATCCGGAATCTTCCCTTCCGATTTGGGCATTTTGATACGAGACTGGAGGTGAATTTTTTTATGAGATGAAAAACAACATGTAAACTTCCTGTATTGACCAGATTTATTAAAATTTAGGGCGTGCTGATTTTTCTGTATACTGTCAAGAGTGGGGAGTGATTAGGCCCTGGACTAGATTTTCAAGCACCTGCTCGACTTCGACCGAAACAAACTTGCGTGCCTTGCTGTATGGCTATGTATTTTTTGGTACTAAAATCTTTATAAAGAATGGTTTTACAAGATCTGAAAAGGAAACTTCTCAGAAGTTTGTTTTGAATTAGTTACATCTACTCAAACTTGCGCATTTTTGGTAAGAATATATAGCAGAAATTAATACTGTTGTGACACCTACCGAGTACTACAAGACAGGTAGGAGACCATTACCCTAGGCTATTGATACTGTCTAGGAACTTACTTGTCTCGGTAGACAGTATCAATAGCCTAAGGTAATGGTCTCCAATCTGTCTTGTTGTACTTGGTAGACCATATCAATAGCCTAGGGTAATGGTCTCCTACCTATCTTTTAATGCTCGGTAGACCATATCAATAGCCTATGGTACTGTATTCTTACAAGTCTTATAGTACTCAGAAGACCATATCAATAGCCTAGGGTACTCGTCTCCTACCCGTCCAATAGTACATGGTAGACCGTCTAAATAGCCTAGTGTACTGGAATCTTAGTACTTGTCTTGCAGTACTCAGTAGACCATATCAATAGCCTAGGGCACATATTTCCTACCTGTCCAATAGTACTTGGTAGACCGTTTCAATAGCCTAGGGTACTTGTCTCGTACCTGTGTTGCAGTACTTGGTAGACCGTATCAATATCCTAGCATACTTGTCTCTTCTTACCAGTCTTGAAGAACTCAGAAGACGGTATCAATAGCCTAGGGTACTGGCCTCATACCAGTTTTGTAGTACTTGGAAGACCGTATCAATAGCCTAGGGTACTGGTCTTTTACCTGTTCTGTGGTACTCATTAGGCTGTATCAATGACCGAGGGTTCTGGACTTTTACCTGTGTTGTAGTACTTGGTGGACTGTATCAATAGCCGAGGGTACCTGTGTCCTATCTGTCTTGTAGTACTCGGTGGACTGTATCAATAACCTAGCGTACTTGTCTCTTACCAGTCTTGTAGTACTCAGTAGACTGTATCAATAGCCTAGCGTACTGGTCACATAATAGTTTTGTAGTACTAGGTAGACCATATCTATGGACTAGGGTACTGGTCTCCTACCTATCTAGTAGTTCTAAGTAGTCTGTATCAATATCTTAGGGTACTGGACTCTTACCTGTGATGTAGTACTTGGAAGATCATATCAAAAGCCTATGTTACAGGACTTTTATCTGTCTTGTAGAACTCAGTAGACCGTATTAATAACCGAGGGTACTGGTCTCTTACCGGTCTTGTAATACTCAGTAGACCGTATCAATGGCCTAAGGAACTGGACTCCTATCTCTGATGTAGTTCTTGGAAGACCATATCAATAGCCTAGGGTACAGCACTTTTTCCTGTCTTGTAGTACTCAGTAGACCTTATCAATAGCCTAGGGTACTGGTCTCTTACCAGATTTGTAGTACTGAGTAGACTGAATCAATAGCCTAGGAAACTGGATTTTACCAGTCTTATAGTACTCTGTAGACCCTATCAATGGCCTATGGTACTGTACTCTTAGTTCCTCTCCTGTAGCACTAGGTAGACCGTATCAATAGCCTGAGCACTGGTCTATTACCTGTCTTGTAGGACTCGGTAGACTGTATCAATAGCTTAGGGTACTGCTCTCCTACCTATATTGTAGTACTCAGTATACGGTATCAATAGCCTAGGGTACTGGTATCTTACCTGTCTTGTAGTTCTAAGTAGACTGTATCAATAGCGTAGGGTACTAGTAATTTATATGTCTAGTATTACTCAGTAGACCGTATGAAGAGCATAGGGTACTGATCTCCAACCTGTCTTGTATTACTCTGTAGACCATATAAATAGCCTAGGGTACTGTTCTCTTATCTGCCTTGAAGTACTTGGTAGACCATATGAATAGACTATATTGTACTTGTCTCCTACCAGTCTTGTAGTACTCAGTAAACCTCAGTAAACTGTATCAATAACCTAGGGTACTGTTCTCCTACCTGTCCTGTAGTACTTGGTAAACCGTATCAATAGCTTAGGGTACTGTTCTCCTACCTGTCCTGTAGTACTTGGTAAACCGTATCAATAGCTTAGGGTACTGTTCTCCTACCTGTCCTGTAGTAGTTGGTAGACCGTATTAATAGCATAAGGTACTGTTCTCTTACGTGTCCTGTAGAATTTCGTAGACCGTATCAATAGCTTAAGGTACTGTTCTCCTACCTGTCTTGTAGTACTCGGTAGACCGTATCAATAACTTAGGGTACTGTTCTCCTACCTGTCCTGTAGAATTTCGTAGACCGTATCAATAGCTTAGGGTACTGTTCTCCTACCTGTCTTGTAGTACTCGGTAGACCTTATCAATAGCCTAGGGTACTGTTCTCTTACCGTCCTGTGAATTTCATAGACCGTATCAATAGCCTATTGTACTGGATTCTTACAAGTCTTGTAGTACTCGGTTAATCGTATCAATAGCCTAGGGTACTGGTCACCTACTTTTTTTAGTACTTAGTATATTGTATCAATAGCCTATCATATTGGATTCTAACAAGTCTTTTAGTACTTGGTAGATGATATCAATAGTTTAGGGTACTTATTTTTACCTATCTTGTAGTTCTTGGTGGACCTTATCAATGGCCTCAGGTACTGGACTCTTAGTTCCTGTCTTGTAGTTTCGGTAGACCATATCAATAGCCTAGGGTACTGGACATTTACCTATCATATCATTAACTTAGGGTACTGGTTTTACCTTTCTAGTACTCTAGTAGATCATATCAATTGCCTAGGGTACTGGTCTCCTACCTGTCTTGTAGTGGACATTTTGGTAGACCGGACTTTAAATAAGGGGGATCAAGGTGCAGAATTAAATCACATTAATTATTTTACGTTTGAATGAATAATGCAATAGCATTTGATATTATGGTTTCTAGGAAATAAGGAACACTTGGATTACATTATGTTTCAGTCAGTCTTGCAATCGGTATCGAAAATGTGTTTTCCATATATTTAATTATTCTTTATACGAATTTTATTATTATTAAATATTTGGATTTTTCAGTTTTACAAACTGTTTTCATATGCCTGTTTTAACACACACATCCCTCCGAAAAAAGAAAAAAGGATGTGCCCTACAAATGTATATCGAATTTGAAATAAATAGTACATTTGACTTAGCTGGAAACATGATGCAGATTCCTGATCTACTCTGCTTTCTTAGATTCATACCAATTTCAATTACCTGGTTCAATCCATTTCAATAAGCAAGGCTTATACCTTAGTATCAGAACTCAAACTCTAATTTGGCTTAATAAAATAGGGTACGTTAATTAAAAAGGTCACAAGCACACACTTTTTTACCAGTGAAACTATCTTAATATGCAAATGTATCTAAAAGAGAGTTCTGAGAATGGAATTTTCGAATTTTGAATATATTTTCCTTTTTTGATTTGTCAAAAAAAAATTTAGTTGTACCTCAACACCCCCCCCCTCCAAAAAAAATCAAAATCGATAGTGGTACATATTTTATATATCTAACGACTATATGTTAACCAACTTTAATTCGCAAAGACTTTATTTTGCGATTGTAGTACGCGACAATCAATTTTCGCGATCAAGTCGATTTTAGATGTTATTAATTAACACACAGACTTTAGGGACCGGTTCACGGCGAGGAATATTCGCGATGACAAGGTTCTCGTGAACTTCTCGAAAATGTCTCGCAAGCGAATAAAAGTTGGTTTACAGTAACTGGAAACATTTCTTTAAGTACTTTGAATATTTCTTTTTTTCAATATTCAAAAAAAAAGTAAAAACAAACAAACAAACAAACAGAAAAAAACATTTTTTTATCTTTGAAAGACAGCTTTTACGTGTCATTAAACTTGGTATCTTGGAATTGTAGAGGCTAATTTAGTATAAGTTTTATACAGTAAAATATAAATGAAAGTTTTGACAAAATTCAGTTCATCTTCCAACGACCTTGAAAAGTATAATGCAAGTAAAATATGACCCAAATTTGTGCATGCAAGGCGTAAAACATCCCTTATTTAAAAAGGTTTATTTACAGTATATCACATTGATCTTGTACTTTTCAGTTTGCAAATAAGAAACTAATTAATGTGAAGTTGAAATATAATGTCTGTACAATTCAATTTCTTAGATTGTACATGTAGTTGTTTGTAGTTCATATTTGATACTATTCAATTTAATAATGCATACAAAAATATTATTTATGCTATTTCGAGACAATTTAAAATGTTCACGAATAAATTCTTTGCAAACTTTCTAATTAAACCAGTCAAAATACGAATTTCAAAATTCTTCGATTTAATTTTTTCATAGCTATCAGAGGCTTATATTCAGATGATTTGTTATTAATTTATATTTTTCAAGTTTTTAAATTGTAGAAAAAGATGGAAGTCCGCTGTTCGCTGTTATTTCGCAAATATTACCGATATACCCTTTCAATAGCCTAAGGTACTGGTCTCCTACTGTATCTGTCTTATTGTAGACCAAAGGTTCTATCAGTATATCACATCCTAGGAAACTGTCCCTTAGAATTTGTACTTACTCAGTAGACTGTGCACAGCCTAAGGTACTGGATTCTTACAAGTCTTGTAGTATTGAAATTCGGTAGACTGTATCATACAATGGCCCAGGGTACTGCACTCTACAATGTACCTGTCTTGTAGTCCTCAGAAAACCGTATCAATAGCCAAGGGTACTGGACTTTTACATGTCCTGTAGTACTCGCAAGACCGTACTATGGTCTCCTACTCAGTTTTGTAGTTCTCAGTACTGTATCAATAGCCTAGGGTACTTGATTCTTACAACGGTAGACCGTATCAATATCCTACAAAACTGGATTTGTGGTACTCAGTAGACGTATCAATAGCCAATAAATTCTTTCTTTGTAGTACTCGGTGGACTGTATCAATGGCCCAGGGTACTATACGATGTACCTGCCTTGTTACTCAGAAAACCATATCAATTCTGGACTTTTACCTGTCCTGTAGTACTCCCAAGACCGTATCATAGTCTTGTACCAGTTTTGTAGTTCTCAGTACTGTAGATACATATCAAGTCTTGTGGTAAATCATACAATGGCCTCAAGGGTACTTAACTTTCAGAAGACTGTATCAATAGCCTAGGGTACTTGTAGTATCTTATAGTACTCGGTAGTTCGTATCAATAGCCTAAGGTATTGGTCTCTTACCAGTCTTGTAGTACTGTAGATCATATCAATAACCTAGTACTGGTCTCCTACCAGTTTTGAAGTACATAGCAGACTGTAACAATAGCCTATGGTACTGGATTCTTACAAGTCTTGTAGTACTGGTAGACCGTATCAATAGCCTAAGTTACTGGGTACTGGATTTTACCTACCAGTCTTGTACTGGGTAGACTGTATCAAAAGCCTAGGGTACTGGACTCCTACTTGTCTTGTAGTACTCACTGTATCAATAGCCTTTTGTACTGGACTTTTACCTGGTGTACTTGGTATACCCTATCAATAGCTTAGGGTACTGTTCTCTTACAAGTTTTGTAGTTGTATCAATAGCCTAGTACTGGATTCTTACTCAATAGTAGGGTACTGGACTTTTTTTTTAGTACTCAGTATATTGTATCAATAGCTATCTATTCTAACAAGGTACTTTGGAGTTTTCTTTTACCTATCTTGTAGTTCTTTGTCTTATTGCCTAGTCTCTTAGTTCCTGTCTTGTATCGGTAGACCATATCAATAGCTAGGGCACTGGACTTTTACCTATACCTGTCTTGTATCATATCAATGGCCTAGGGTACTGGTCTTTTACCAGTTCTTGCAAGACCGTATCAATAGCCTAGGGTACTCAATAGCCGAGGGTACTTGATTCTTACCATTATGGGTAGACCATTATACAATGGCCTAGGGTACTGGTACCTGTCTTGTAGTACTCTTAGCAAAAACCTTGGGTACTGGATCTGTTACCAGTCTTGTAATACAGGGTAGACCGATCAAAAGCCTAGGGTACTGGACTCCTACTTGTCTTTTAGTACTCAGTAGACCGTATCAATAGGCTATTGTACTGGATTTTTACCTGTTCTGTAGTGCTCAATTCGTATCAATAGCCTAAGGTATAGGTATTTTACCAGGTTTGTAGTACTCAGTAGACCGTATCAATAGCCTATAGTACTGGATTCCTACCAGTCTTTTAGTACTGTATCAATACCTTAGGGTACTGGTTTCCTAGTAGTTTTTTAGTACTCAGTAGACAGTATCAATAGCCTATTGTACTGGATTCTAACAAGTCTTGTAGTACTCGGTAGATGATATCAAAAGTCAAGGGTACTTAACTTTTACCTGTCTTGTAGTACTTGGTGGACCGTATCAATGGCCTAAGGTACTGGACTCTTAGTTCCTGTCTTGTAGTACTCGGTAGACCGTATCAATAGCCTGGGGTACTGGTCTCCTACCCGTCTAGTATTACTTGGTAGAAAGTATCAATAGACAAGGGTACTGGTCTCCTACCTGTCTTGCAGTACTCAGTAGACTGTATCAATAGCCTATGGTATTGGATTCTTACCTGTCTTGTAGTACTCATTAGACCATATTTATAATCTGGCATACTGGACTTTTAGGACAGACCATCAATAGCCTAGGGTATACCTAGTCTTGTAGTACTTGGTAGATATCAATAGGGCCTGGTTACCTAGGGTACTGGTCTCCTTCCAGTCTTGTAGACTGTATCAATGGCCTGTACTTGTCTCTTACCTGTCTTGAAGTACTCGGTAGACCGTATCAATAGCCTAATTTCCTCAGTAGGTATCAATACTAGGGTGGTCTCTTACCTGTCTTGTAGTAGTAGACCATATCAATGGCCTAGGGTACTGGACTCTTACCTGTCTTGTAACACTGGGTAGACCGTATCAAAAGCCTAGGGAACTGGACTCTTACTTGTCTTTTAGTACTCAGTAGACCATATCAATAGCCTAGGGTACTGGACTTTTACCTAGTCTTGTAGAACTCTGTGGACCAGTCTTGTATCAATTCAAAAGCCTAGGGTACTGTTCTCTTACCTGGTCTCTGTAACTCTGTAGATTGTATCAATAGCCGGTACTGGTCTCTTACTTGTCTTGTAGTACTCAGTACTTACAATATCAATATCCTAGCGTACTGGATTTTTACCTGTCTTGTAGTACTCAATAGTCAATTGCTTGAAGTACTGGAGCCTAGTAAAGGTTTCCTATATATCTTAGCCCAAGTCTTGTAGTATTCTTGGTAGACTCATATCAATAGCACATCTACTAGTACTAGTAAAAACTCTTACCAGTCCTTGTCATGATTTCAGTACACTACCTGAGGATGATCCAATAGCTAATCATGGCTTGGAAGTACTTGAAAAGAAGATTTTTAAAGGTTTCCCTATATATATGTACAACTTTGGTCAGCCATTTTACTCTTGAATCTCACTACAAGTCTTGTAGTACTTGGTAGAGAAGATTATCAATAGCCTATATATTTGTACATAAAACTTTGGTCAGATTTTCTTAGCCCCAGGGGTCATTGTAGTACTTGGTAGACTGTATTCCACATGAGTTTCATCTTTTCTGGCCATAGTGGTTCTTGAGAAGAAGATTTTTAAAGAATTTTTCTATATTACCTATGTAAAACTTTGTAGTACTAGCCCCAGGGGTCATGATTGAACAAACTTGAATCTACACTACCTATAAGTTCCTATTTCATCTTCTCCTGAGTTTTTAAGAAGAAGATTTTTCAAAGATGTTTCCTATATATTCCTATGTAAAACTTCGGTAGTACTTGGTAGAACGTATCAATAGCCTAGGAGTTTATCTTTCCTGGCCCAGTGGTTCTTCAAAGATTTTTTCCTATATATTCTATGTAACTTTGGTAGGCCATTTTGGTAGCCCCGGGGGTCATGATTACTCACTGTCTTGTAGTACTGAGAAGAAGATTTTCAAAGATTTTTTCCTATATAGTGAACAAACTTGAATCTACACTACATGAGGATGATTTCACATGAGTTTCATCTTTCCTGGCCCAGTGGTTCTTGAGAAGAAGAATCTCCCCTTGGAGGAAATCTTGAATCCCCTTCACCCCTAGTTGATATTCCCAGTGGTTCTTGAGAAGAAGATGAAAATTACGGACTTTTTCAGAAAAGTACTGAGTGAAAAAACCAGTTTCCCATTGTTGGAAACCTTTTGGAAACTTCAAGATTACATTATGGTTCCTTGTGATTTCCATGCAGGATACTGGGTTATTCCCCCTTGATTCCGTGCAACGAAAACACCCTACACTCGGATTCCATTAGGTATCCCGTGACTTGGAATCCAGTGGAATAGCAAGGTTTCCCTTGATTCTCTAAGTTTCCCGTATGGGAATCTTAAAGATTCCACTAGCTGGTTTCCGTGTATCGGGATACCTAATGGAATCAGAGCGTAGGGTGTTTCTGTGGATGGAAAACTAGTCAGGAATCTCAAGAATTCCATGTTTTGAAAACCATTTGGATACCATAAGAAACCTGAAGATTCCACTGACTTCTGTGTCTCGGGATACCTTATGGAATTGGAACATAGTAGTTTCAATGGATGGGAAACTAGATGGGAATCTTAAAGATTCCATGATTAGGAAACTGTTTGGATTCATATACCGGTAGTAAAACTTGAGTTTCCATAGTTTGGAAACCTAAGGGAATTGAAAGGTAGTAGTTTCCATATCATGGAAACTTATCAGGAATCTTGGGGTTTCCCTTGATGGAATTTAAATGGATTTATTTTCTTTCTTGATGAATTTTCTTAAAATTCTCATACTGGAATTAGCTTATGAGAATCTTCAAGTTTCTCCGGTTGGGTTCATTTGTTATTGAATATTGATGAGTGAACTAGAGGATATAGTAAACAGCAAAACAAATTTCAAATATGATGACATTTGTATTCTCAGAAATTATATTAATAATACTATCTATTCTAATTCACAACAAAGAAAAATTTAAGTTACTCAATTCAGTTACTTAAGTATTATGCGAACAAAATAAATCTATGAAAAAGTATAACAAATTTTAAAGATATATCAAAGCATCAACATTGTATATGTACAACATAAAAAAAATCATGACTTGTTTTTAGTTACTATATTTATAAAAAATACAATATTTTATAAATCAAAACCAAATTAGTGACTATTGACATTCAGGGACTCAATTAAGTTACTACAGTATTATAAAAAATAAATCTATGAAAAAGCATAACAATTTTTACAAAAATATATCAAAACATCAACACTGCATCTGTATGTAAAACAAAAATACAAACATGGCCAGGTGCTTTAGCTACTATCATATAAATATTTTATACATGAAAACCAAATTAGTGACTATTGATATTTATGCCCTGTTCACACGGAGAGTTTAATTCGAATTAAACATAAAGTTACTGCAAATTAGCTTTGCATAGCGTTCACATGGAGATTTCAATACAAATTAGTTTAATTCGAATAGTTTACTGCACATTAAATTACTTCGCATTAGCTCCATGTGAACGCTACGCGAAGCTGATTCGAATTAAATTTTGAGGCATGCGTAATGGCAAAATTAGGTCAAATGCCACATGTCAGTGGTCAAATTGAAGTATTAGTGCTATTTTTGAGTAAAAACTAAGGAAAATTGTGTTAATTTCTAAAATGTGTATACAGACACTGTAATATTATGTCAAATGCAGCTGCTCCTGCATTAGGTGACGTGATTTGCAAATGACGTCATAATAGCCTTACTGACGCCTGGCAGTATAAGTAGAATTTTAATTCGCATTAGTTAAACTTCGCATTAGCTGTTGTGTGAATGCAATTTAATTCTCATTAGTTTGATTCGCATTTGTTTACTTCGCATTAATTTACTGCGAATTAAACTCATCGTGTGAACAGGCCATTAGAATTAAGGTATAACATCGACTATTAAAAGATGAATATAAATGAAAAACAGAAATCTACTTTCATAATCATAGAATCCGATTCTTGAGGTATTGACAAAATATAACCTCTGAATTCTACTGTATTCTACTGCTTGAACAGCTTAAGAGCTGTTAATAATTGTCCCTTGCTTTCGGGAAAGCAAGGGGATATTAAATCTCATTTGTCTGTCCGTCTGTCTAGCTGTCCATCAATCACAAAAACTTTAACCTTGCCCATAACTTTTGATTTAGTGGAGCCATGACTTTCATATTTCATATGTGTATTCCTTAAGACAAGACCTTTCTTTTGGTACCATCAAATTCGATCTTTTGACCTTGACCTTGGAGTTTGACCCAATTTTACACAAAAATTCCAAACTTTGACTTTGGCCATAACTTTTGAATGGTAGGTACTAGGACTTTCATATTTCACATATGTATTCTTTGTAGGAAGACCTTTTATTGGATACCAACAACTTTGACCTTTTGACCTTTACCTAGGATGTTTTCGTACTTATAAGAAAACTTTAACCTTATCCATAAGTTTAGAATGGTAAGGACAAGGGCTTTCATACTTCACATATATAATTCTTGTGAGAAGACCTTTCATTGAATGCCAAGAACTTTGCCTTTTGGACCTTGACCTTGGAATTTGACCTACTTTTCAAAAACTTTGACCTTGGCCACAACTTTTGAACAGTAGATACCAGAAATTTCATACTTCACATATGTATTCTTTGTGGCAAGACCTTTCATTTGATACCAACAACCTTGACCTTTTGACCTTGACCTTTTAGATTTTTTTAGTACTTATGAGAAAACTTTAAGGTTGACCATAACTTTTGAATGGTAAGGGCTAAGGCTTTCATACTTCATGTAATCCTTTTGAGAAGACTTTTCATTGGATACAAGAATGTTAACCCTTTGACCTTGACCTTGGAGTTCAGTGATAATTTCTAAATAGATGACTTATGATAGGGCGTTCATATTATACGCAAAATGTCATAAAAAATGACATCTCACCCAAAAGACACTGAAAGCGGGGGACCACAATTCTTTGAATTTGCTTGTTGATTTAAAAATGTGTTTGTGAAACACTGATGCCCCCAAATGACAGCTTATTGTGTGTGTTGTAGTTTCTCATTTGCAAGTCAAAGGTCAAGGTAAAAAATGTTGGTATCGAGAGAAAGGTTTTGTCACCGTCGAAATATGAAAGCCTTAGTACTTGCTTTTCAAAAGTTCTGTCCAAGGTTAAAATATTTTAAAAGTGAGTCCAACTCGAAGGTCAATGTCAAAAAAATATTTATACCTGTTGAAAGTCTTGTCAAATGGAATGCAAAAGTGAAAGCTCTAGCATCAACTATTTGAAAGTTGTGGCCAAGAATACAGTTTAATTTTTTTGTTAAAGTGGTTGAAACTCAAAGGTCCATGTAAGGAGGTCAACAAGTCTGGTCACTAAGAATACATCTGTGAAATCAGTCGCCCCATCCACTCAAAAGCTTTAGGCCTGGTTTACACTTCTGCAGACAGACAGACCAACAATGAAAAACTATATATCCTGAACTGTTGATTACAGGTACATTGAAAAAAAACAAAACAACTATCAATATTTACATCTGGAAATCCCCAACCACAGAATTAAAAAGTTCTTTTTCTTGTATTCTTTTGATAGCTGAAACCTCGTTTGACCTACAAGGAATAAAAAAAATAGTTAAAATTTAGCTGAAGTGATATTTTGGTGTTTATATTTACATCCCATTCATTGAATAAGCTGTCCTTCTAAGGAAGTTGGGAAGAAAATCTTCAACAGAAAAGTTGTGTTCAGTGAATCTTCTGAATATACAAATTACTTACAAAATTACATTCCCAAGAACCAACAAAATTTCACTAACCCATAAACATAGACCCCCACAAATTAAAATGATTGTAAAGTAATTCTTATCTCCATCAAAAAACCAAGTTTTCTGGTCATAAGGATATGAGTTATTATAAAAACATCTGATATGATAATTCCCAAATCAGATTCTCTCAGATTCAAAGATAAGATGTGTCGTGATCCACAAATTATTTAAGGATGTACAGGCATAATTTCCAAAAAGAGGTCACATTGTGTATTTTACCCTACTATTGTTTGATGTTGCTCCTTTTCTTATAATAATAGTACACAATTGGTTAGACAAGAAGACCCTACACTATCAGAAAACTTATCAAAAGAAGGCCATAGAAAATGGTTCAATATAATCAGACTTCAGTATTTGCAAGCAAAAAATAACACATCCTTAATATTTCAAATGGTATTGATCTTTTTGTTCACTTAAAAAGGGAAGTTAAATGAATTTATAAAAGTTTGACACAATAATAAGAAAGGTAAAGATAAACAAGAGGCCCAGGGGCCTTGAATCTCTCTTCTGATAAATTTTACAACCTATCCTAAGACCAAAGATGCATCATCTGACAAAGTTTGATGATTCTTACCCAGTTAAGACTGAAGATATTTAAATGTAAGTATAAAATACTATAAGAAGGTCATGGTGATCTACTTTTTGATTTAAATTTTCTGAGTACACAAGATGCATTAATTGAAAAAGATTGATGATTCTAAGCCAGTAAGTACTTGAGATATTCAAAAGTGGGTCACAGTGACCTACTTATTGGTCAGCATTCTCCGAATACCCAAGGTGCATCAACTGACATAGTTTGACAATTCTAAGCCAATATGTACCCTAGAATACTTAAATATAGCAATAAATGTCACAAGTAGGTCACTGTGACCTATTTTTTGCTCATCATTCTCGGAAAACCCAAAATGCTTCAATTGACAATGTTTGATGATTCTAAACCAGTAAGTACCTGAGGTACATAAATATAGCCATAAAATGTCAAAAGTAGGTCATGGTGACCAATTTTTTGGTCAACATTTTCCAAAAACCCAAGATGCATCTACTGACAAAGTTTGATGATTCTAAGCCAATCAGTACCTGAGATATTCGAAAGTAGGTCACTGTGACCTACATTTTGGTCGACATGCTTCGAAAACCCAATATGCGTCAAATGACAAAGTTTGATGATTCTAACCCAATAAGTACCTGAGATATTTTAATAAAGCCATAAAATGTCAAAAGTAGGTCATTGTGACCTACTTTTTGGTCCATGATCTCCGAAAACCCAAGAGGCATCAACTGACAAAGTTTCATGATTCTAAGCCAATAAGTACTTGAGATACATAAATCTAGCCAGAAAATGTCAAAAATAGTTTTTTGTCAATGATTTCCGAAAACCCAAGATACATCAACTGACAAAGTTTGACAAGTCTAAGCCAATAGATACCCAAGATATTTAAATCTAGCCATAAAATGTCAAAAGTAGGTCACCATGACCTACTTTTTGGTCGACTTGCTTTGAAAACCAAAGATGCATCAACTGACAAAATTTGATGATCATAGGTCTAACAGTATTCAAAATATGTCTTTTAAACAATTTGAAAACAAATGCCTGCAAAGTTCAAAAAGTAGGTCACAGTGACCTACTTTTTAATAAATATGTTTTAAAGCCCCAAGATGCATCAACTTACAAGATTTGGTGATTCTAAACCTTTCAGTGTCTGAAATAATGGGATTAAATGTTTTAGAAAAGTATAGCCATAAAATTTAAGAAGTAGGTCACGATGACCTACTTTTAAGTTGATGTTGTTTGAGGACCCAAGATGCACCATCTGACCAAGTTTTATGATCATAGGCCTTAAAGTGTCCAAAATATGCCTACCAATTAATTTCAAAACAAAAGCCCGTAAAATTTATAAAGTAGGTCACTGTGACCTACTTTTGTATTAACATGATGTCAAGTCCTGAGATGCATCAACTTACAAGATTTGATGATCCTAGTCTTTATAGTAAGCAAAATATCAACATTTTTATAAACTGTAAATTTTGGTCAACTTTGAAGTGACATTCAGACCACACCCTTTGCCCCAGGGTCATGCCTTGAACAATTTTTAATCTTCAAAATATCCCGACCCTTGTATGTAAGTTTGGTGAAAATCTGCCCGGTGGTTCTGGAGAAGAAGATTTTTTTAGCAACCAGTTTTTCTTATTTTATTTTCGTGATTATCTCCCCTTGTTTTAGGGTCCTACCCTTAGTTTTAGTATAAATGGTAGACCTTGGGCCAAGGATACCCTGTGACAAATTTGAAAATGATTGGCCAAGGGGTTCTTGAGTTATGGCCCATATTCTAAAAAGTTAATGCACACCGCACGACGCACACCGCACAAATGGCCATAGCATTAGCTCTTTGAGCCTTTGGCTCAGAAGAGCTAATAAGTATCTGAGAAAATTAATTACCTCTATGAGGAGTAGTCCCTGGAAATGGCCCAAACTGGACACTTCTCAGGAGGAGGTGTTGTTGTGTCCTCTCTACCATCCCTTACAAATACCAACTGGCATCTGCAGATTCGGTCTTCAGGACCTTGTTCTATATGCCTTGTCCAGTGCCTCTTTTCCCTTGCACAGTCTGGTTGTTTTCCAGGAAAATGGGAGCCTGACCCACTTTGTTGAGTTTTCGTCATCAGTCTTCTCAGGTGAAGTTATGTCCAACTGAAGGCACTCCGTCAAGTTCTTTTTAGATGTTGGGGTCCATGACTCCTCTAGATAACTTAAGATGTTCCACAGCCTTCTTTCTTCTTTCCAGTTTCTGAGGGAAAAAGCGCATAGTTAATCATACAGACTTTTTAAAAACATATCTGTACAAGTATAAATGATAATGAACTATGTGACCTTAGTTTTGTAGAAATACCCATTGACACAAAATATCATAAATTTCAAAGAATATTGAATTCCTCTACAACTCTGCTATACATGATGAAAGAAGACTATTAATTAACAAATATCTTTGAAACGTAGGCCGATTAGTTTAAAAATAAACCCCAAAAGATCACTTTTTCATAAAGTTTTGAGTAAATTAGACTTACTGAACGCTTTCTTTTGCTTTGTTTTGACTGCTGTCTGTGAAGATCAGTCTTTCCATTCTCCCGTCTCCGTTTCTCCTGTTTGTCATTAGTAATGACATTGGTGAATGCCTCTAAAATATATAAAAGCTCAAATATAACAAACTGAACACACACACAAAAAAAAAACCCAAAAAAACCAGAGGCCCATGGGCCACATCGCTCACCTGAGTAACTTGGGTGATGCAGTTCTTTACCAGATTCCCCCTCTTGCTATACCTATCATGCCCCACTACCCCCTTCCCTTTTCTGACAGACGGACAGACAGATGGACGGATGGACAGCTAGACGTACAACGGACAAAATTTGAACAGAAAAGCTCACTTGAGCCTTCGGCTCAGGTGAGCTAAAAAAACCAATCTTAGGGGACTCTCTATGTTGTCACAACATGCCGTACTTCCAGTTGAAGTCCCGTTTTGGTCTGAAATGCTTTTTAGCTCACCTGAGCTGAAGGCTCAAGTGAGCTTTTCTGATCACATTTTGTCTGTCCTTCATCTTTAAATTTTTCACATTTTCAACTTCTTTTCAAGAACCAATAAGCCAATTTTAACCAAACTTGGTACAAAGCATCCTTGGATGAAGGAGAGTTTATTGTTAAAATGAAGGGCCAAGTCCTCTTACAAGGGGAGTTAATCAAGAAAAGACAAAAATAGGGTGGGGTCATTAAAAATCTTCTTCTCATAGAAATATATAGAACAAATCACGGGGCCAGGAAAACTGAAACGTATATGGAAGCATCCTTGGGTAGTGTAGATATTAAATTGTTAAAATCATGACCCCTGGGGGCAGGGCGGGGCCACAATAGGAAATCCGAGTTTTACATAGAAATATATAGAACAATAGGGAATCCAAGTTTTACATAGAAATCTTTAAAAATCTTCTTCAGAAACCACTGGGCCAGGAAAGCTGAAATTTATGTGGAAGCATCCTTGGGTAGTGTAGATTTTAAATTGTTAAAATCATGACCCCCAGGGGTAGGGTGGGGCCACAATAGGGAATCCAAGTTTTACATGGAAATATATAGAACAAATCTTTAAAAATCTTCTTCTCAATAACCACTGGGCCGGGAAAGCTGAAACTTATGTGGAAGCATCCTTGGGTAGTGTAGATATTAAATTGTTAAAATCATGACCCCCGGGGGTAGGGCTGGGCCACAATAGGGTATCCAAGTTTTACATGGAAATATATAGAACAAATCTTTAAAAATCTTCTTCTCAAGAACCAATGGGCCAGGAAAGCTGAAACTTATGTGGAAGCATCCTTGGGTAGTGTAGATTTTAAATTAATAAAATCATGACCCCCAGGGGTAGGGTGGGGCCACAATAGGGAATCCAAGTTTTACATGGAAATATATAGAACAAATCTTTAAAAATCTTCTTCTCTAGAACCACTGGGCCAGGAAAGCTGAAACTTATGTGGAAGCATCCTTGGGTAGTGTAGATTCTAAAGTTTTAAAATAAAAAAGGGAAGGGGGTTGTTGGGCATGATAGGTATAGCAAGAGGGGGAATCTGGTAAAGATCTGCATCACCCAAGTTACTCAGGTGAGCGATGTGGCCCATGGGCCTCTTGTTTGATATGTTTCTGTCTTAAACAAATTCACTTAAAACTGATAAATCACCGGGTATAGCTTAACATGCAATATTGAAAGTGGATGCATCTCCTTTAGGCAACAAGAGTGGCCAATGTACCCCTTCTTAAAACATGAATTGTTTGTCAAATTTTCAATTTGTCAATTTTGACTTTTTTTGTTAATGAAAAATATATTTACAAACTTATCAAAATAAATATAAGTAGGGTACTGTATGTGCCTCATTTCACAGGAAAATGTTCAAAAAGACATAGGACTATTTGTGAGCAGAAATCTCAAATCTAAGGGCTAAGGGCAGATCACTCTAACTGCATAAAACTACCCTATAAGTATAGCTCTTTAGTGTGCAGTGTTTAGAGTTTCCTTAAAGTCAACAAAATACTGACCAGCAAGAATCAGTAAATATGCATTTAATTTTCCTATTTTCATTCATCTCGAAGTTCTTTCCTGTTCAATTCAGGTTTGAGTTAAACAAAGTTTGACTGTATGTAACAGATAACTGATGTATGTCAATCACAACAATACACATATATCATTGAGGGGGCATATGGATTCAGCCCTAGTTTTTACATAAAACTTGTTGTAGCTCACAGCTGGTAAACCAAAATTCAGTATTTCAATTAATTTTTTTTTATTAAATTTTGAAACATTTTTTTTCTTTTCATGCAATTGTTAATATACATTCCAATTCATGATTGAATTAACTACCACTTACCAAATGATCACATCCTGATTCATCATACATTTCATATGATTTAATCTCACCGGTTTTCTTTTAAAGTCAGTTTTCTTCTCTCTGAAAGGATAAATTATGTTCAGGTACTATTGCATTCTAATTTAAACTAATTATCTAATTTAGCATCAGGCATCAGCAACTACCAGGATGGGAGAAATATCTGAATAAACAAAATTTCAAACATAAGAGCATCGACTTGTTTGTACCATTCTACATCTCTAATATTGGGGGCCACAAACAATATTTATTCATTATTACCTAACCTACTGTATAATTTGTTATCAGGCATTTTCAACTGTTTCACGTTTATTTAATGTTTTTGCGTGATCATGAAAAAGTCGAACTGTTGGCCGGGTCACAGAATGAACTGTTGCCTGTTCAAAGCATCATCGTGATATTCAAGATTTTTGATGATCACGACATCACTATTTACCTGCTTTATAATTAATTAAATTGAAATAATTTAATTTCACTTGTATCAAGCAATTTCATTGGCTGAATCATTCAAAGGAACATATAATATTTTGTATAACATAACTTGCCTAAGTCACAATGAGCTACGTCAAAAACGTATTACTCTGCTTAACGTTACTTTTAAAATAATGCTCAATTTGACACCTTTTCCGGAAGAAATATTGTCTCATTGTCTACACTGAAATTAAATTATAAGGAATGAATTACAGTTTATAAAGCGTAAACTGCCCCAAGTTATGTTATATCGGATAACATAAGTTGAATTTAGCTTCATTCTTTAAATAAAACACACAAACAATCAATCAATCAATTTATTAAGAATTACTTTGAATTATTTAATATTAATTTAATCTTTATATTATGTGTTCAGCTAATTCATAGACAAGTACGTGAATAAACAGTTCTTAAAACCCTTTATTGATTGTCTGCGTGTTTTTATTCCAATTTGATTAATTAATTTAAGTTAGGTAATAAAACACTTATTTAATGACTACTCGGTAAAACAGTCAAACTGTTGTTCTTCGGTAGTGGGGAAGACCTGGGAAACTGTTGCCCTCGGCCTTCAGCCTCAGGCAACAGTTTCCAAGGTCTTCCCCACTACCTCAGGACAACAGTTTGACTGTTTACCTCATAGTCATAAAATAAGTGTATACTATTTCATTGTTCATCATGTTCATACAAGTCTTTTTTACAAAATATATATTGGCTGATACTGATGCAATAGCTTACCAGCAAAATATGATATTGCTCAGCTCATTGTTTGCCTGCACCACAGTTATGTAGAATCTGGTGTCTGTTATAATTATATTATGCACAGCAAATATAAGAAGCATGTTTTTTTTTGGTAATTTTGACCTAATGACAGCCAAGTCTGTTCAGTGAGAACATCTTCAGAATATTAACTTTGAGTGATTATATAACAATACAATTATAGCTAGCGCAGTGAGCTCTAACGACAAAGCCTGAGCGAAGAGAAAATTTGGACTATTGCACATTCATTCCATAAAATTTTTTACACAGTAATTTTGATCCACAATGCATCGCTTTGTAAACAAACGCTAAAGCAACGTTGTGGTGAGAATAACAACAAAAGTTAAATGAATAATAAACTTGTCTTGATTTAATAAATTTATCTGTTTGTTGAAGAAAAATAGTCATAAATTGATTGAAATTATAGCCCTGTTCAGGCTTTGGTTTGGTAAAGCAACATACAAACGACGCACCGAATGTCACGTGCAGTTTGGCAAGTCTGAACTAAATGAAAACTGGACAAGTATCTGCGCTCACCCTAAAGGTCATACCATCAACATATTAGTCAAAATGTGGTTTATATAAGGACCCATGTCAAGTGATATTGAGCTCAGAGAAAAAAAATGAACATGACCTCTCACACAGTTCCTATTTTCTTTCACCGCGAGTCAGTATCACTTGACATAGGTCCTTATAACTTCATGTTGGCCTACACAGGTCAATAATTTTGAAATAACTGATAATTCAATCTGATGATTCATTTGCATTACTTAATTGATATTACATATGTAATTCACTTTTAATGTAGGCTTTTCTTTTTTAACATCTTCATCTCAGCAGGTCAGACATTAGAAAATTTTTCTTTTGAACAGTGAAGTATTTCAATATACAAAGTTATTCTCTTTAGATAAGTGGACGGGCTTTCGCCTACATCCACTTTCTAAATGTATGTTTTCTTACATATCATTCTCATGCATATGATTAAGGGTTATGCTATAAAGCTACAATCTATAACTGTTCTGATCTGTCATGAATAATCGGATAGTTGCGATTGAAGACACTTTTCGTAAAATATTGATGGTTTTTCATAATTCTGAAACAAAAATAGCTCATCTATACCTTGTCATAATTCATAAGTTCCAAAAAATCAAAAGAGTTGGCTAAAGTCAAGCTAGCTAAGAAAATTTTTTATAACATTTAAGTGTTTATCGAACCCGATGTAAAAACACCCATTAATTAATTAAAGTATGGCCCCCCAACTAGGAATTGTGCCACTTAGGGGGGCCCGGATAACTTCGGCGCAAGAGCGCTTCTAACGGTTTCAAGTGTATAAAAGGACCCAATTGACACCGTTTCTAGGCGCCAGAGCGCCAAATTTACCCATGTAATGTGATACTACAGAAATACTATACCGGTCTAGAGAAAGCGCCCAGCGCCCAAACTAGGAATTGTGTCACTTATGGGAGCCCGGATAACTACGGCGCAAGAGCGCCTCTAACGGTTTCAAGTGTCAAAAGGACCCAATTTACACCGTATCCAGGCACCAAGGCGCCAAGTTTACCCCTATAATGTGATATAATACAGATACTATACAGGTCTAGAGAAAGCGCCTTGCGCCTAAACTAGGAATTGTGCCACTTCGGGGAGCGAAAAACACTGTGACGCAACAGCGCCTCTTACGGTTTCAAGTGTCAAAAACGACCCTTTTGACACTGTTTCTTGGCGTCAGGGCGCCAAATAAACCCCTATAATGTGATACTATAGAGATACTATACCGGTCTAGAGAAAGCGAAAAGCGCCCAAACTAGGAATTGTGCCACCTAGGGAAGTCCAGAACACTACGGCGCAAGAGCGCCTCTAACGGTTTCAAGGGTGAAAAAGGACCCGATTGACACCGTTTCTAGGCGCCAGGGCGCAAATTTTACCCCTATAATATGATACTTTACAGATACTATAAAGGTCTAGAGAAAGTGCCAAGCGCCCACATTAGGAATTGTGCCACCTAGGGGAGCCAAAAACACTGTGGCACAAGAGCGCCTCTAACGGTTTCAAGTGTCAAAAAGGACCCAATTGACACCGTTTCTAGGCGCCAGGGCGCAAAGTTTACCCCTATAATGTGATATAATACAGATACTATATATATCGATCTAGAGAAAGCACCTTGCACCCAAACTAGGTATAGTGCCACTTAGGGAAGTCCGGATCACTATGGTGCAAGAGCGCCTCTAACTGTTTCAAGTGTCTAAAAGGACCCAATTGACACTGTTTCTAGGCGCCAGGGCGCAAAGTTTACCCCTATCACGTGATATTATACAGATATTATACCGGTTTAGAGAAAACGCCAAGCGCCCAAACTAGGAATTTTGCCATTTAGGGGAGCCAAAAACACTGTGGTGCAAGAGCGCCTCTAACGGTTTCGAGTGTCAAAAAGGACCCAATTTACACCGTTTCTAGGCGCCAGGGCGCCAAGTTTACCCCTATAATTTGATACTATAGAGATACTATACCGGTCTAGAGAAAGCGCCCAGCGCCCAAACTAGGAAATGTGCCACTTAGGGGAGCCCGGATAACTACGGTGCAAGAGCGCCTCTAACAGTTTCAAATGTCAAACAGGACCCGATTGACACCGTTTTTAGGCGCCAAGGCGCTAAATTTACTCTATAATATGATACCTTACAGATACTATAAAGGTCTAGAGAAAGCGCCAAGCGCCAAAATTAGGAATTGTGCCACCTAGGGAAATCCGGAACACTACGGCGCAAGAGCGCCTCTAACGGTTTCAAGTGTCAAAAAGGACCCAATTGACACCGTTTCTAGCGCGCCAGGGCACTGAATTATACTATACAGGTCTGGAGAAAGCGCCAGCGCCAAAACTAGGAATTGTGCCATTTAAGGAAGCCCGGAACACCATGGTGCAGGAGCGCCTCTAACAGTTTCAAGTGTCAAAAAAGGCCCACGCAATTGACACCGTTTCTAGGCCCCAACGAGCCAAGTTTACCCCTATAATTTGATACTATACAGGTCTAGAAAATAAAATTGCAGTTAGGAAATGCTAATGCTTTTATTTGCCTTATCTTAAAATATCATGTCGTACGCTAGACTTATTATGTCGTCCGTACGACATAGTATCTCGTAGGTACGAATTAGTATCTCATAAGTACATGTACGAGATATATATAAATGTCGTACGAACGACTTAGTATGTCGAAGGTACGACTTATTATCTCGTACTTACGACTTAACATTGGCGGATCCAGATAGGGGGGGGGGGTTCCGGGGTTGCAACCCCCCTTTATTTTTTGCCAAGTGGAGAGAGAGAGAGAGAGAGAGAGAGGATAAAACGTTTTCCGAGGTTATATGTTTGTACGTCTTATTTATTGATTGAATGGATAGATTCTCACACATTTAGTAATAGTTTCCTCCAATCACCTCCTCTATTATATTTTTTTATGAGAGAATGGTAGAAAATATTCTAATTATTTCTATATATCTTGCATATGATATGTAACATGGGAGGTTTAATTTGATACTAGATTCCCGCGATCTTTGGCTGTGTTGGCTATATATGTACCGTTTTTATCAGATCTTGATCAATTGAACGAACTAACATGTAACTCTTTGTTTTAACCCCCCCCCCCTGCACCCCACCTAGAAAAGGTTTTTCAAATTTTTAAAGAAAATACTTTATAATCTTCGGAAAAGTGAAACACCAATTGATTCAATTTTAAAGCTTCCGTAGTTTTTGATTTTTTTTTTTGTTTTTGTTTTGTTCGGAAACGCATTTTTTTAAAGGACGTAAAACAAAGATAGTATTTATCACAACCTTAGACCTTCCCATACCCGTCTGTGAATCTTTGCTTGAGAATATGTATTGCTCAGGGGGGGGGGGTTTAGAGGGGCATAAAATCCCCCCCCCTTTCAAAAAGCTGATCCGCCCCTGCTTAACATCTCGTACGTAAGAATTAGTATCTCGTAATGACTTACAATATATATTTTTTTCAAGTGGCAGTAATACGCTTCCGTACATTAATTATTGCAATTAAACTTTGGATTACTATAATGCATATGATAACTTTGATTTATTTATACTTTGATACTTTTATAATTTACAATTATTATTAAGACTTTTCAAATACTTTGATCTTCTATAGTTCAAACTTTGAAACTTCAATTTTCTGTAGAGAAAACTGTGAAACTTTAATTTAGAATGGTAAAACGTTGGGAAACTATAGTTATTAATAACTATATAGCAAACTATGTTTTTATTTTGTTATAGGGTTAACATTTCATAAAATATTGTAATATACAAGTAACATTTTCCTATGTGCTCAATGTACATAAATTTTGACTAATATGACATTCATAATGTCTACTTGATGAAATACAAAGATTTTCAGATTTTTGAAAAAATAATAAAATAAAAACTGTGCTATCAAAATTAAAGATGTTAAATTTCAATTTAAAAATCAGTTTGTAACATGTTTGTTGAAATTTACAAATTGTAAACAAAGATATATTTAAACCTTACAAAATGTACACTTGAACATCGGAGAGTATATTTATTGCTTATTTCGGCAAAAAAAATAGTAGACTCTATCAAGCATCAAAGGCTCATTTAACCCTTCCCCTTCTTTTTTCACTTGTCAGTTTTCCGAGACCTGGAGACTTTTTTTTTAATCTGAAGTCAATAATTTTTGTGGTTGTTGTGTACAACCCCCATTAACCAAAAAAAAAAAGGGGGGAGAAAAAAGGAAATAAGATACGGACGTATATCATATTTCATAACTGAAATTGAATGTTGGATTGTAGATGGTATTGATATATTGTATGTTAAATTTTACTTGTAATTAAAAGGGGGAAAAATTGCATTGGATTTTATATTAAAATACGTCTAAAATCTCCGGAGGAACTCCTATTTTTATAGACCAACTTCTTAAAATACCATAGATGGAACAAACAGGTTTGTTTAAAAGGACAATAGTTATTTACCATCTACTGCAAATTAACTTAAAACAAGGCGTTAAAAAAATGAAGTTATCAGATTAAAGTTTACAGAAAATGGAGAACCTAATTTCTGGATTAACACATTATTTCCTGGTTGAACAAGACGGAGAAGAGCAATAAATGGCCAGGCGGTAGCTGATTGGTTAAATTAGGCAACGTATATACTTTAAGTTTGGGCTTAAATATAAATGTTTGAAATCAATGATGAAATGATGGAATATATAACAAAGTATGGAAATAATAGATCGAACTAAAAATTCGCTTTGATTCTAAATGTAAAATGATTCTATTTTCGAAAATTTCCCCATCCCAATGTCATAAAAATTCGCCAGGGGTCTCAGACCCCTATAAACATACATTATAGAG
>NW_026924993.1:0-25025 GCF_032062105.1 Saccostrea cuccullata
AAAGGTGATTAATCATTCTTATACCAAAGCTTTTTCGTTTTGTATAATGCTAGATAAGAAGTGGAGAATCAAAAGTAAAGAATCTCAATTTTCAGACAAAACAACCATCAGTTCTATCATTTAGGGTTTTTTAAGGATGTTTGTATACATTTTCAAATTGAAGAAGAACCCTAAAAATGTTTTTGTACCATATGAATGAAATGTTTTAGGGCTTTCATAATGAATAATCATAAATGAACGTAAAAAAAATTATCACAAACAGCTCTGATTTTGGGAAGAAAGAGGAATTCCATTGTTAAAATAGGAAAACAATTAATTTAAAGGAAAAATTAATACTTTTAAATTCACATGAATTATCTCAAATTAAGGCCAACTTTCAAAATGATGACGTGTGTTGGAACAATTTTGTCGGATTTTAGGTGATTTTTTCAATGCTAAATTTTAATTTTTTTTTTTTTCCAGAATGCATAATGAAAAAATTGCTTTGTGGGGTGTAAATATTTTAAGTAAAGCAAGCTTGATGTTCTTGAAAACAACGTTATCTGAAGCTTGTTTCAGTAAATCGTTTATTTTTTTAATCAAAGAAATAAATTATCAGTTTTACTAGAAAATCCAACGTTGATAAATCATTGATATGTCTCAATGTAAAATGTGTAAAATTGAATTAAAGCCAAAGCTCAAAAGACACAAATTTTAAAATTAGCATTTACAAAGATTAAATTTTTTTTTGGAAAAAATAATTGGAAAAGCAAATAATACCTGATATGCTTTTTACCTTCATGCCGAATGGAAGCCAGGTTCGAACATCAAGAGGGTTATTTTCATGAAATTCCTCTTCTCTTTCAAAATTTTCTTTTTTGAAATCTTTATATAAGATATTATATTGAAACAGATACAAAAAAAAACAGATGACACAAATTTGATAGCAATTAGAAGAAAACAGGTAAGAAAAATAGTAACCAAAATTATGATTGAAATTTAGTTACAATGTAGTAGGGATGGCAATCGAATACACAATTGCTAATCGGTTCACCGCAAGACGTTCCGACCGATTAACAGTTAATTTATTTCAATCTAAACTATTTTGATCTGCATATTAATTATAAATGACATATTTTTCACGTAAGTTCATTTTCCTTTTTTTCATAAATTGTGTCATTAGACAATTCAAAAATATGGCTTAAAATTAAACACTTCTTTCGATATTTTACAAACACTCCAACTTCTATAGAAAATAAAGATGTTCAATAATAAAATGAAATAAATGTGTTATGGTTTGAACACCTGTCTCCAGCATGCTTTCAAGGTAATCAGATCTTCCTCTCTTCGCTGCATCCCTTCGACGATCGTAGCGAAGTGACGAATGTAGAGGACTGTCTACAAATTTATACAACTTGGTATAACACTTCGAAGAAGAATGTCTGCACAAATATTGATTCAATTCATCATAATGACGTTGAAAGGGTTCTTTCTAATGGAGGGAATGCATAATTATTACTATTAAAGAAAAAAAATGAAAGCCAACCAAAAGTAAATAAAAATACCAAATTCCAAGTTAGAAAGAATCAACAAGATGCATTTGCGAAAGGCAAATGAGTAAACCAATTTAAACTAGGGCTAATTGTAACGGGGACCGTTACAGATGTTCCCCAAACGCTCCCCAACTCCATTTGGGTGCCGTATTCCCTGTAAGCGCTATTAAGTAAGACACACTTTATGCAATTTAGACTTAAACAACGTTTTCCCAGAAGAATACAAAATGTATTTAAATTTTAGCATTGCACGCGTGCTCATCTGAATGCATGTGCGTAATGACCACATCATCTTGTCTACACTATATATATATCTTAATATACTTAATAACAAATCAAATAATCCAGAAGTATTAGGAAATACACTCATTTAAGTGTATTTTAATATTACTCATTTCACATGCACGCACGTGCATGCACGTGCATGAGACTATACCTTCTTGTAGGAGTCTATTATGTCTGTCTATGTTCTAAATCCCATTCTGTTTGGTTAAAAAACAAGGGAGTTATAGCCATTTACAGTTTTAGCCAATAAGATTGCAGCACACGTGCATGCGCGTGTTTTCACGACAATTGTTATATATCATATTGTAGTACATCCTAAAGTATGTATATATTTTAGATTTCATAGCATTTCGTCAAAAAACAAAAAAGATATTAAGATTTTTGTTTCAGCCAATCAGAACGAAGCGCACATGCACGTACGTGCATGATGACCATACCTTCTTGTAGGAGTCTATTATATCTGTCTATGTTCTAAATCCCATCCTGTTTGGTTGAAAAATAAGGGAGTTATAGCCATTTCAAGTTTAAACCAATCAGATTGCAGCGCACGTGCATGCGTGTGTTTTCATGACAATTCTTATACATAATATTGTAGAACATCCTAAAGTATGCCTATATTTTAAATTTCATATTATTTCGTCAAAAAACAGAAAAGATATTGAGATTTTTGTTTCAGCCAATCAGAGCGAAGTGCACGTGCATGCGCGTGAGTTCGTGCTAATTTGACAGTGTCATATTATCTACACTATTAATATATCTTTATATAATGAGTTTCAAATCATTTAATTAAAAAATGTAAAAGTTATAGCGATATTAAGTATATCGGTCATTTCACTCATTTCACGCGCACGCACGTGCATGCGTATGCGCGCAAAATGACCTTCGTTCCGCACACCTACACTACACACCTATTAACCCTAAAAAGGTTTTAGCTTAGTTGGGTGAACAGTTTCTGAGAACACTCGCGGACAAAAAAGTACCGGAGAACAAAGAAGAAAAAAAAGAATAATAATAATAATAATAATAATAAGAAACCGAGTAAAAACAATATGTTCCCAAACTCCGTTTGGGGAACATAAAAATTTCTTGTAGTTGTATGCATTTTATAGTGTAAGCTTATTACATGAGAACCCGGAACGACCATTACCTCTATAATTAAACCCAGGGCCTACAGTCTTAGAAAGGTCTCCAGGAAACAAAGCCTCGTTTTGATCATGAGGATCACTTTGAGGTACATCCGCTTCCGGTTCAGTTGTTGGAGGTGTAGGCTCTTTCTTTCCAAAACAACTTAATGAGGAAAAATAATGTATAACATACAATAGGATAAATTACATGAAAATAACAAACAGTATTCAAGCCCTCAATAGTCCATAAAACAATATACGATTAAGCAGCAGAGCAATTACGGTTAGAGGTGGAATCAGGTGCCATGGAGGAGTGAGCATGCCCTGCCGACCGGTTACGAAGGTCATGTGCTCTTCGCCATGATCGAAAAACAACGGAAAATCCGTCGTCAATTCAGTATGTGAATAATGGCCTAACAATTAGTATGAAAAACAGTCAGCATTTGACTCAATGATAAATTGTATAAAATTGAAATTCAATTATTTCACTTACAAGAATATCTTTCTCATCGCTGTCTCCAGTTTGTCATACCACGGCTTGTTATCTTTTACGGTGTCGTAAAGATCCATACCACGTAAAATAACGTTATGTGACGTTATTCTCGTTTGTGACGTTATTACGTCAAACGCGCCCGACGCTTATTCTATCAAAAATGCCTGACGTCGATTTCACTTACCGTAAAAAAAAAAGGTACATTAATTTCCAAATAAAAGGCATAAATATACGATGTTCAGTTATTTTCCGGGATGCATGATCGAAGGAGAGTTTAAATTTAGATGATTCGTCAAACCGAAAGTACAACAAAGATGGCATGGAAGATTCATTGTCTCGAGTACAAGATAACTAAAAGACTTCGACAATCGGGTCGTTTTTTGTCTCTGTAAGTTGAAGAAATACAGAGTAACAAATAAATGGTTCTCTTGTCGAAAGTCATTATCGTTTGCTTACATGTTTGTACATAGGCCTAGTACATAACCATTTTCGAACCACGTACGGCTCAAGTATTCAGGTACCTAACTACTTTGCTTCAATATTCCGATTTTTAAAAGTCGTTTTTCTCTTCTCGATTGTTTGAATTAAAATATCGTCCTCTGGGGATTGACTCGGGATTTTGAAAAAAAAAAAATTGGAAAACTTTTTTTTACAATGTATATATCATATACATAAAACAGTGACTGCACAAATATAAATGTTCTGTTATTTGGTATATCCTTGCACTGAAACATAAAATAATTATTGATAAAAAAACAAACAAACAGAATATTTCATTTAAGTAGGAAAGGACATTGATACATTGCCAAAAAAAAATTCCTTAATACACACATATGCTGAAAATTTAGAAAAATTTGTTTTAAAGCTAGTGCACAATAACCTTTAGCTACCATTTGTAGTGCTTTGGGTAGTGTATTGGTGCACCTGTCATAAGACTGACAGGTGTCCTGGGTTCGATTCTCTGGAAGTTGAAAAAATACAGAGTAACAAATAAATGGTTCTCTTGTCAAAAGTCATTATCGTTTGCTTACCGGGTATATGCTTGTACGTAGTTACATAACCATTTTCGAACCTTTTGGGCCTCTTGTTATAATATGTTTGCTAAAGCCAATTTCCAAATTGATGATAAAATTACATATTTGTCATCTACGGTATATACAATATGTATAATAAATTAGAAAAACATATGTCGAACAGACCCAGGGGTCTATATCGGATGGGGAAGGGGATATTTCTGTCTTCAAGCACCCATGAATAGTATAGCGATAGATATCAGTAGCTAATAAGATAATGTGGATCCCCAGTGTACTTTTCTAGATCACAATTTTATGCATTACCATGATTACTGTAATGATGGTTAGACTTAAACCCACAAATAGCAATATGACAGTAACAAAGAAGGGAACACATGTATAAGATGATAAATAGGAATGCCTATGAGATCATAGAGGGTGATATAAAAAGGAATAAGGAAAAGGATAAAATTTCAATCAGACAATTCACAAAATCAACTCTGTTTGTTAAGCCGAGTGCTTACAATGTTATAATCATATAATCAGGTTGTTCGTGCATGGTTTAATCATGCATTAATCATTAAAAACAAAGATAACCAGTTTCAATTTAGATTTTATGGATTTATGTCAAGATTGTTGCTTTTTATTTGAATGAAAAATTATTAATACTGTCTCATAAAAGTTATGACAGTGTTTTGTTTTTCAAAAACAAATCAATTTTTCAACAGAATTTATTGCATAATTAACTTGACCCTTTGATCACCAAATCAATAAGGGTCTCTCTCGAGCCACAGAGAGTTGCTGTGTAAAATTTCAATGCAAAAGCTCAAAGGCTTCTTGAAAGTGTTACAGACAGACAGAAAGACACACGGACAGATGCACAGACCTAAATTTAGTATCCCCACTTTCAGTGAAAGGGGAGACAATTATATCAGGGGTTTTTTTTTGTTGATGTTAAACTTGGTTTATCAAGATACTTGTAAAAAAAAAAAAAGCATAACTTTCCCAGTGATTATTCAGTTCTTTCTTTTCCTACATAAATAGTTTTTGATATCATATTGAGCTTTATAATATATACACCTACACATTTATCTATTTTAACATCAATATGCACTAAGCAACACAGTTCCAAAAAGCCAGATAATGTATAGGACCAGCATGCAAAACTCATAGCAAACCATTTTCCCCCAAATGAATGAAGAGTCCTCCCCAAACTTATGAGTTAGGACTTTGTGCTGTGTCATGTAGCATGATAAAAAGCTGAAGAAGAAAAAAATCTTTTTTTTTATTTCATTATTAGAATACAATTTTAGAGAAGTATAATTGAACTGCCTAAACTCCAGTACAAGTCAAATTGAACCATCTTGGATGTCCTGATTAAATGTTTTTATTTTAGGCACAGAGCAACAGAAAGAGTTTTTTTTTTTTTAAACTAGACCATGTTCATAATGCATGTATCATTTCTCAGGTACTTTTAATATACAAGTATACATACAAATTAAATATTCAGTACTTATAATGATGTTCATCAGCTCAGACAATTACAGGTTCGAGAATCTGTGTCAAAACTCATGGAACAAATGCTCACTGGATCCATATCAAAATATCACTTTAACATAGAACATTCTATTTACTCAGGGAGTTGTTGACTTTTAAAGCATCATACCAATGACTTTTCATACCAATTTTGCATAGATCGGTTTTTCCAAGGAGGGGTCCTGCCGTCCAAGGTCACTTTTAGTACAATTCACTGTTATCTAAATGGACTTTCAGTAAGGCGGGATATTCTTGATGTTATATAATTAGCCTCTAAAATTTACACAGCTTTCAATCATTGTTGAAATATATGTGGCCAGGATAGAAATTCAGGACATACATGTATAAGAAAGAAAGATTACCGGTACGTTGTCTAATGATTGTCAACAACGATTAAAAGTACCTGATGCTATTAATTTTTTAACCAATGAAAATCTATTTGCCATTTGAAAGACACTAGTGCCGAGAATACTACAGCTTATTAAAAGTCCAAGGATGGCAGAGAATAATTGTACTGCTAGGTTAAGTATGTACATTTAATAACTCTGCAATGTCCATGGGAACACACACACTCACCACTAGATCTGCCACGAAAATTTCAATCTGAGTTGTTGTCAGTAAATTCACCCATGCATGTAAAGTACACAAATAGAAACAAATCCTAGAAAAACGTGTCGTGTGAGGACACATTACTTTATGCTTTCTTTTTGATACCAGAGTGTTTTTCATGCACGAGTAGACACAATGACAAAAACTCCGAACTCGACTTTCAGTTTTAAATTTTTAAAGAATTTTTTTGAATTTTCATTACATAAAATACCTTGATCAAGGTATTTTAAATATCTTGATAAAGCTATACCTTTATCGGGGTATTGTGCTGGACCTGTTATGTACGGAAAACCTCGATCATTCAGTGTCCCTAGCTTAAGAAGGGGATCTCTGCCTTCCAAGGATATGATCGCCTATAAGCACGGTGTTTATATTGTTTAAACAAACAAACATTACAAAGTGGAAACACTGAACATATTCATCACTGCGTACATTAATTTTATCTATTTGTATATGGTATATGGCCGAAGCATTTCCTGAGATCAGAAACCAGACGTTAAAAAGATGTGGCAAACAAACCACTTATTTGTATCTATGAATAGCGAAAAATGTATTACATAGACACAAAAAGTAGTAAAACGTGCCACTTCTCTAAATTTTTAATCAAATAAATCGCATCCAAACGACCAATGTAGAAACTGAAAGTATTTTCTTCTTTCACTTCCGTCATAACGTCACACATGCGCATGAACGGTTTATAGAATATTCCGAAGATTGAACCCGATTACTATTATGCTTGTGAATCGTGAAAACGAATTTTTGGCCGTCTATGCATTAAATATTCAACTTATGATTTAAACCATACTTATTACTGTTCTATTATCGATAGTTTTAAATATTTAAAGCGATTTTTACATCCAAATCCTAAAAGTATAGATGTTAAATAGATTTTTCAAATTATCATTTTTCAGCAAATTTGGTATAAAAATGTGAAATTTTCTTGTTTGATGCCCGCTGCCCCACTTAATTTTTATGCCATATAAGGGAGAGAACATTGGAAAATAACGTGTTAATTTTAAAAAGAAATCTGTAGTTAGAATATCAAGCAGCAATTTATTTTTTACCAGAAATGAACTTTATAATTTTGAGCTAAATATGTTGAATTCGCCCTAAAAAGTACAATTAAATGGATCAGCAGATGTAAAAATTAATTAAACCGTTAAACAAGCATATCCTCTCTACAATTCATATGTTAAATATTTTTATTTGCCTTTAATTTTAAAAAGCTAGCATATATTACTCAATTCCTTCATTTTTGTAATTTCTCGAGACAATGTCTATTTTTAGTAACAGTCCTAACAAAAGGAGGCCCGGTTGACCTAAAAATTTACGCAGATATGAAAAGGACAAATACTTAATTCAAATTCTGAGAAGTTTAAACAAAATCTGTAGCTTCGTTATTCTTGTAGCATGGTATGGATCTTTACCTTAAAACCACTCTAACATCAGATATAAGTACAAACCCCAGGAACGGTCCGTGATGTTAACGACACTGTAAATGTTCAATACCAGGTACCCGGATGGTAAACAAAGAAGATACGTGAATCCATGTAGGAGACATGCGATTTCTGTTGGATGAAACGCTCCACTGACCAGGAATATGGCGATTAAAAGACCAAGATACAAGGTCACAACGGACACCGGGACATCATCACTAATGGCTAGAATAAAGTATGTAGAAATGATACAATCATCACTAATGGCTAGAACAAAGTATGTAGAAATGATACAATCATCACTAATGGCTAGAACAAAGTATGTAGAAATGATACAATCATCACTAATGGCTAGAACAAAGTATGTAGAAATGATACAATCATCACTAATGGCTAGAACAAAGTGTGTAGAAATGATACAATCAGATACTGATTTTAATTTTTCGTATATTTATGCATATTTCGTTTAAAGGATTAGATTACTTGAGTCCTGAAAAGTCTCTGAGAATTTTCTTGAATATAACAATCATCTTGGTTTCAGAGCTTTTTTGTTTACTAGTATTTTACAAAATAAAAAAAAAATAATTATTTGTCCCTGCAAAAAGAACAACCAATTAGGGTGAATTCACCTTGGATCGGATATCATTTTAAAAGAATAACAAAACTAGGTACGTACAATACAATAGTTTTCTTGCTAGGTAATACTAGGTATAAAAGCTATTAATGACATTTTGGACAAATAAGTGCCAGATATCTCAAATTATATGGAAAAATAGAACAGTTTTTTTTTTCTCTTTAGATTGAAATCATACCTCCTGGACCAACAGTCGGTTGTATGGTAACGGTTTTGCCGTCTTTGGTTTCGACCTTCACCTTGTCGTTAAGACTTATAAGATCCTCTGCCACCTGCTCTGCAATCCCCACTACCACTGCTGTCATGACAACCGCGTACAGGAAAGTGATGACTTTACCAAACTGCAATGTTATGTAAAATATTAAGATAGTACTTTTGAAATAACCATCAACCACCCTGTCATAAAGAAGGAATAAAATATAATACTATATGTACTCGTTGGAGTTTAACTTTCAGTCATACAAAAATATCATTTTTGCAATAATTCTTCGTAACTTATAATTTTTATGCATGTTAAAACAAGTCAAAATGCACTTAATCATTGTTATATATAAATTATTCATACATGACTTTACTTCATTATACATATACATTCTTGAGATTCGGAGAGTCGGTAAGAACCTTCAACACGTCTACTTAGCAATGAAACCGTCCATGCAGTGCAAAGTATTTCAAAACTTATTTCTCAAGAAAACGTGAAAAGAAATAAGGAAACTTCCTGGAATTTTCTGTTTCGCAATTTTTCTCTGCAAGAATTCTACCTGCATTTGCCACTTTTCCTTCTTGTACAGACAGATTAAGGCATAAATCACACAGACAACGATTTGTAGTACCACTGCCAAGATCAAGTCAACATTCCAAGCGTAATTCAAGCCACCTACAATATGAAAATAGGAAAATTACTTACTTTGGGATTTCATTTTTTAAAAACCTTTATTAAGATTAACGATAGCTCAATTTAACAACAAAAAACTGAAAATTTTATTGATATCTAACTGACAGGAGATGAAAGATTTTTTAATTATTAAAGTGTTGATAAAGTTTATGATGTTAATGATACATGTACTCATATTCATTATTATAAGAATAAAGATATTGATGTCAATGATAATTTCAATACTGACTTTATTGATACTGATTATTACATAAGGACGTTGTTTTTCAATTCTTTTGATGATGTTGTTCATGATGATAATGTGTTGAGAGTGATGATCAAATATACTGACACGCAAAAGAAACGCAACATCCTACTTTAGGGGGAAATAATTATGTAAAGTAAAAAAAATTGTACCTTAAAATTATGGATATCTTCACTTTCGTAAACACCGGTAATTTAATGGTTGAACGATTTTCATACCATAACCGGAAGTCAAGTTTGAGTCTGCTTAACAAAAATCAAAAATTGCATGTTTAACAAAACATTTGGCAATATTATGGAGTTTTAAGGGTTTTAACTGTTCATCATAAGTAATCGACAATATTTCAAAAAATAAACTCTCCTTTCGTTTCCCGTAATGATGCTAAGGCTTCTTGAAAATGGCTTAAGTACGCATTTCCATTGCTCTAGCTGGAAAATTTCAATGCAAAGGTGATGGAGAGTTGCTGGTGCAAAAACTCGCAACAATACGCCTCAAAAGAGTCTTACGTATCATATTCATTCAGGACAGTCCTTGTACCGGAAGTCCAGGGGTGGCTACACTGCTCTAAGTTAGAGAAAATTCGACCGAATCATCTGAAATACAGGCATTTAAAAATGGCAAAGAATAATTCCTTCGCTCAGATCTCCATATTGATGAACCTATTGTATCGTAGAAATTAAGCTGCAATTGTTGTTTAGGCCAGTCTTGCACGTTTTCTTGAATGGCTGGGAGGGGGAGTGTTTTAACAGTCATGTGTTACTTAGTAAATTAAAAAGATAAACATTTAAATTTTTTATCAAATCTCTGATGTTCTGAAAGTGAGTTTAGCTTTAATTTACTGTATTCATTTTTGAAAATCATAAGATAAAAAAATCAAGCATTGGTAGATTACTGCTTGTTGCGTTTCTTTTGCGTGTCAGTATAATAATGCTTATTACATCAGAATGTTGATTTTGATGATGTTGATATTTGAAGATGATGATGTAAATTGTTGATGTTGATGATAATGATAATATGATGATAATGATGATCAAATAATGATGCTAATTACATAAGAATGTTGCTTTTGATGATGTTGATTTCTGTTTTGTGGGTTAATCCCTCATAACTTGGCTTATTTACGTTTAATATGTTTGATGTTGATATTGACGATGATGAAGTTTATTGTTATATGATGATAATGATGAACAGATGATGTTACTTCACCTGCTACTATGATTATTACAGTACTTGGACCAATAACTGTGGATACGAGGAGAAACATCTGATATATACAGAAGAGAAATGGCACGCGATGGTTGAGGGATCGAATCAGATTCCACTCCTCGATCAGAGAGATGATATTAGCCAATGTAGAAGCGATCCACCTCCTCCTCTGTTTATAAAACTCCTCAAACTCATCAGGACAGTAGGTTTCATTCTTTGAGGCTGCGCAGTACTCGATTCGCCAACCACTCTGTACCTACAATAGCCATAAAATTTATACATCTAAAGATTAGAACTTCCGAATACGTTTGTCTAGTTATATATAGACGTACTGACCCATACTTTGTTTTAAATATACTAAAAATGTATATTTGTTTATCCATGAAAGATTTCCAAACTCTTAAAAAACAGTATGCTTTAAAACCACTACTTTTCGTTGGCATCTAAATAATCATTGCTTCGAGCTGATATTCAACAACATGAAAAATTTAATACCTATAATTGATTTATCATTTTTCATCCACGAATTAAATGCAAAACAACGAAAATTTTGTCCCTCAAAAATATGTGATTTTATGATACATGTCTGGGATAACAATCAATAAGTATTTTGTTTATATTCTTTTCCGAATTCATGCATAAATACTATTAAGAATGCTTCCTCGTGTGACCATTACCATGAGCGTGCACAACCAGCGATCCTCTCCCATGTCTTTGATGAGGAACTCAAAGGCTCTCTCAACATCAGAGGCATAATTGGGGAGGATACTCTTAATGGCAGAGCAGCGATAAACACTGAAACAGCCCGGGGCACAAAGAACGGAGCCGAGAACATGTTCAGCGGCCTGAAAAAAGACAAATTAACCATCATCACCATAACAGACAATTCATCCATTAACGCCATCTTTACATAAAAAAGACTGAACAAAACAAATTGACAAATGTAAAACAGAAGTTTTTCGGGTATATTTATGTACAGAAAAATAAATTATCTTCAAAACATTTCCTAAATCAATAGGAAAGATACAAGGAATTCCACTTAAAAACTGCTAAAGTTGATAATTTAAAAGAAAAGCACCTTTTGAAACCAGTGTCCAATAGCATACTCAAATTTTTGATACCAAACAAGCGGACCCTTTCCTATTGGGTAGGTGCGCGCGCACACGGCTCCAACAGAAGAGTCCCGTTTCATGAAGTCAAGCAGCGCCTCGACCGATTCCGGAGTAAACTTGACGTCAGCATCCGTTGTAAGAATGTAACAGTCGGACTCGCTCACTGAAAGGAAGTTCAAGACAGGGTAGTATTTTAACACGTCATGCTGTCTAATTTTATTCAGACGCTAATAATATTAGTGCATAGGGGAGCTTGGAATACAAGTAAGACGTCTGTGTGATTGTAAATTTCAATTTGATTGAACTTTATGAATGAAGATAGATTTCTTTTCTTAAGGATAAATGATACAATGGTCGATATAATGACCTTGTCAGCAAATTCAATTTATCGAGTCAAATGCTGACGGACGTTTTTCATACTAATTGCCAGTCCATTATTCATATACTGAATTGACGACGGATTTGTTGTTATTTCCCGATCATGACAAGGAGTACACGGCGGGAGTGACCGGTCAGGGGATACTCACTCCTCCATGACACCTGATCCCTCATGGCTCTGCTCCTGTTTT
This sequence comes from Saccostrea cuccullata, assembly GCF_032062105.1. NCBI lineage: Eukaryota > Metazoa > Mollusca > Bivalvia > Ostreida > Ostreidae > Saccostrea > Saccostrea cuccullata. Next base: position 12,689 of record NW_026924993.1, read on the forward strand.
GTATTGTTTCATGGACTTTGTTATTGAATACGGTTCGTTATCTCCATATCCTTCATGATACCAAAAAAAAAATGATGCCTCGATTGATATATAATTTAAAACTTTTTTTATTTCTAAATGATCCAAATAACAAAAGTCTTAAATATAAGGAAGGTTTCTATGATGTTCAAACGTCTACCCTTTTCTCTTTCTTTTTGCTTCATGTGTACTATTGACGAAATTTTTGAACATCGTCTATTTATTGCATGATAGTGAGGGAGACGTGAAAATTTCTTCAACCGATGAAAAATCATATTCCTCGAAGGCAACGCTCGAATATACTCATAATTAATTTGGTTGGTTGGAGCTTTTGGGATGATAACCGTTCGTAAAGATTAACTTTAAATTTATCAATGTTTATGTGTTTCCTTAAGATTCTATTTTCCATAGTTCCATGTACCCATGTGTTGTTGAAACATAAGATGCCAGGCGTACCTGTACAATTACTCTCTCCGTCCAGGTGTTGCTTACGAAGAAAATCCAGGACATATGACATGTACATAATCTGACTCCAGCGTTTCTTCTTTTTCACCTTATACAAGGTAAGACAAATGATATCAGTAAATTAGGTACTGTTGTTTGTTATTTATTTGTAGAATGCTTTGTTACAAGTCACAAAGGGATATATTCGAATCCACAAAGGAGTCAACTTTACATCAATAATTACATTAAACTTGAATCCAAATATGATGAGAATGCATAACTAGGTGTTCCTTAAAAAAAATTTAAAACCTCTTTTTTTTGCCTAAATACTTCCTTTAGGTTTGGTTGTATATTGTTTAACGTCCCATTTTCACTCATATGGAGACGCCCTTTTAGGTAGGGAATCTACATGAACCAAATTTTGGGAAACTTTTAACTTAATCAAAATTCAGTCCACCGAAGTTAAGAATAATTGAATATGCAGACGATTAATTAGCGCGGCGCTACTCTTAAAATATTTTATTTTTAAATACTCCATTTATTCCTACATGGAACTTTGAACCTTTATTATGACTTACTTTCTTCGGATCTTTCATATGAATAATGAAAGTCATTTTCGATGGCCCCGGTAGTTTCCAGCCAAACTTTAATCCGTAAGGTGTCGAAGTCTTCGTGCAGGTTTTAAGGTCATCAATATCTGCAAACAAACATATACTAGCATTAGATTCTGAATCTTAATGAGAACATATCTTTAGCAAAGTCCAATATACAGGTTAGGGGTTAGGATTGGGTAAAAAAAAAACTCATCAGCACGTGTGAATCAACTACAGTTAAATGCCTTCCAATCCAAATTAAACCCTCCCTTTCCCGCCCCCCCTCTCTTTCCCAGTATGTCATTCTCCCTGTCTTTCTCTTTCTATATGACTCCTTGTCAGTATTTTTCTGTCTGCCTACCCAAATGTCTCTCTATATCTCTTACTTATATATATCTCTATATACTAGTATATCTCATATCTTACTTAGTGCGTCCTTTAAAAGGCTGAGTAGCTGTAGTGCGTAATCCGTCATCTCCTCCCCTTTGATGGCCCCGTCTAGAAACACGTGAGATTCAAAGTGGATCTGCGATTTGTCTGATGTGGCCTGACTTATATTCCGGATAGACTCCAGCAACTGTTGCATTTCATAACGACTCTGTAATATCAATAAACAGAAAACGGTGTAGCAACCACCGAGGAATGGCTTATTACTGACAATTTTGAAGATGAAGGTTCCAATCCCCTACAATTATCCTGTGCATTATTTTTTACTAAACAATATCCCATCCATATTTTTTATTTTTTTACGGGTAAGGTAGATTTGATCTCGATCATCGAGACCATTGTAATTAAATAATTAAAGGCCATTCGTAACTCACATGAAGACAAAAACGCAACATAAATGTACACAAAATACGCAACGTACATGTGCACAAAATATGCAACGTCCCTTTAACTTTACCATTGATAATTTTCTAAGATACTCTTAATTGTTTTACAAGATATATAATCGAACAAGTAAAGTAATAAATATCCTCGCATTTTTGAAAAAATAAAAAAAAATTAATGGATATTTTGATTTAGAGGATATTAACAGTATTACTAATCATATTATAGCATTCTAAAGTCTCTCAATAATATATAGATGTTTTTTTTTTTCAATTATACAGGGAATAAAAAAATGAAAATCAAAACAACGCTACGTATATTTAACACAAAATATGTTACCTCACGATACATGGTTGTGCATATGTAAACCCTCGTTTTCTCTGTGTTTCTGTTTATCTGGTTTGATTCCTCTTCCATGTCATCGTTGAGTTTTCGGTTGAGCAGTAACCATTGTTCCAACATTACACTGTTATATGTTGGGTGCCAAAACAACTGAAAAAAATAATCCAAAAATTTTTAGTTGCTTTCATATAAAACAGTTTATCAAAAATAACATTCAAGGGTTAATCCAAAGTAATGTCACAACTGCTATAAAATCAGAAACAATCAAAAGTTTTTATCGAGATATTTGTACCTGTATCTCCTTTTGTAGTACAATATTCTGGACATTCCACAACAGTCGACCAAACGTTAGAGAAATTGCAATACAAAAACACAACATCGCTATCAGGCTGTAAATTAGTGAACTATCCTTAACACAGAAATCTGGGGAATGACCCGAAAAGTCCCGAATCCACTCACATGATCTTGCAACAGCAAGTATGATATACGCAATAGGAGAGGATAATATCAGAGGTATTACGAAGGACCCACGGTCCATGCAGGTGTGACAAGCAAACACTGCTATTGCGTATCCAACAATACTAGTGGTGGTGTGGACTATAAATAGAACAAAAACGTCATCTGATGTGTTCCAGTTCCAACCCTGTGTCCAACCGTTATCAAAACTGAAGTCGTCCATAGCAAACTTAATTAGAAGAGCACTAGAAGCTAAAGTGAAGACTATTTTTATAAATGCAGATATAAACAATACTTTCCATGGTGAAGTCTTATCACAAAGATGACTGCTAATCCCAGATGTATTAGCTGTCGAATTGTAAGATGTTAAGTTTGAAGCCGATGAAACACCTGGCAGAGAAGCCGATGAATGTGTTCGATTGATAGAGATGGGAGACGACGTTTGAATATTTATATTAGGAGGAGCCTGAACTTTGGTCATTACTCGGGGAAATAAATTTCTATTCAAATATGGAAACCATGACAAATAAACAAGCAAATATCCGCAAAGAGACCACGTATCTGCCGCATATTTAACATGTAATAGTATGTCAAAGGAAGCACCAGCGATAGCAAATAAAACAGCCATCACAGAAAGGCCACGGAAGAGTTTGATATGAAGATTGTTCTTCTTTATAAAGTAAAAAATAGGGAGAAAGATTCCAATTTCCATCGTAGTGACCCCTGAAGCTCCCTGTCCTGTGTTCAAGGCCTTGAATATCACTAAAGACAACCCAACTGATTCTAATGCTGCCAATATGATAATCTGAAAAATAAACATAAAAACAAGTATACATGTGTGTTATGCATTCTTATACTTGTTTTTCCAATAAAAAGTATATTTCATGACATTTCAGACAGATGGGAATCATAAACTAGCTGCATTAATTTAAGGTTTCGTCAAAGGTCAACATGTCTAAAAAAAAATATTTTTACAATAGCTCCAAAACTATGTGTGGTATAAATTCAAAACGTTTACAGTTTATAAATATATCATTGATTAATAGATAGAAAGTATAACTTGATAACAAATATTTTTAAAAAAGATAATTTTTGAGAAAAATTGTATCAGAAAATGTGCATATTTAAGGAAAAATGCACCTGCTTAATTCTGTCTTCTTTGTGAAAATCAACATTGTAGAAATAATATATGTTTCTTATTGAAGGATAAGTTGGACGTGAATGATCTATGAAATGCTGTTATTTAAAGCATGACATGTATAAAGGCAAGACCCCTATAGAATCCACCATTTGCAATGTACTTTCACTTTCAAATTATAACATTTGGACAAAATAAACAGGGACAACAACTCTCCAGAGGCTATCCAAGTCCAACTTGCCCTTTATTGATAAACATATTTTGTTTCTGCAATGATGGTTTTCACCAAGAGCACGGAATTATTTAGGTGTATTTTTTTGAAAATATATGCATTTTTAAGAATAATTTTTCTCAATTAATATTACTCCAAGTATTTTTTTATCTAGTGATTCTATCTGTTAATCAATGAAAAATTTATAAACTGTAAAAGTTTTAACTTTATACCTCACATAGTTTTGGGGCTATTGTAAAAAAAAAAATTGGACATGTTGACCTTTGACGAAACCTTAACAAAACCTTTTTCAAGCCTTTGCTTTATTTCCGGTGGGAACTAGTTTGACATACTAGTAGTTCCTGGCTCTAATGACTTGATACATAATTTTCTGAACCTTTTACTCCAGAAATGTCTAGCTATCTACTCACATCTAGAAAGATGAGACGCCTTGCCGCCAAAAAAATAGTATATAAAAAAAATAAGTAAAACCTTATATTTATCAGTCCTCTGTTATCATATGAACGTTGGTAAAAATACGTCCACACAAACCATGAAACTTACCAGATTTTTTATTCGGCCATGGGATGTCACTGCGTCCAATAATATTCCACAGCGATCTTAAAAAAGCTATCGCATTAGGGGCCAGAAGTGTGATAAGACACATTGTGAAGACCTGGTATTTAGAAGTACTGCTTTCACTAAGGTGTTGAGCTAAACCAATCACGGTTACTTTACTGGTCACCAAACACGATAATAAGACCGTAGCAAATGTTAAAGTCGTTAGCCACTTAAGAATTACAACAATTCTAGATGGTCCTTGTGATTTCTTTTCTTTCTTAGATCGATCTATTATTGACTCTGTTTTAACAGTCAGGTCGGAAATGTCAGTCTCGATCGTTTCTTTCACTTCTGTTTCTTCTTCTATTGACGCCATACTTAGTCCCTTCAATCGTCAAATCTTCTAAGAAAACTAGAATATTTCAGAAAATATTGTTACATAAAGATTCATTATTCTGCCTTTTTACACAATACGTAAGTATGTTCTATTAAATGAATTGTTTTAAATGTATTCTTCACTCAATATTTAAATTCAATTCAAATAGAAAAGAAGAAACATAAAACTGACATAATCATGAAAGCTTCTAATGTATACTATAATATACTACAGTACGTTAGATTTTTCATTACCTGCGCAATATCATCAAATCGATAAAATAAATATCATTTTTTAAGTTTCCTGGCCCCAAGACCATCGGCTGAAAACAGATTCAGTCAAGATTAAAAATAAAAAAACTGTTGAAATAAATTCGATATCTAAATAAAGCTTTTCACCCCATGTTTGATTTAGAATATTATACAATTTTGATAAGGTATGTGTTTTAAATGGCAGGTCATTCAAAATCAAAATTTTGACCTTAGTTTGTTCACAGTTTATGGTATCCGGGGCTGATCGTCAATTTTATATTGTAGTGGACGATATCATTTGAAGTATTAATTTTCGCACTATAAGGGTTCTTGACAAGGTCAATGATATAATACATTGCATTAAAATTAGATATTTAACAGACCTGCCTATCCTTTTCATTGCAAGGGTGTAATTTCAAAATTTTTTGGGTGGAATTTCAGAGGTAAAAGCGTAATCAATCATGTTTTCCTATTTCGTTGTTTTACTATAATACTTTTTTCTTTCAAAACCACCAAAATTGTATATTACTAAACAAAGCTGGCATAAACTTTTCTTTTTTGAATCATCTATTGGCAAAAAAAGTGTTGTAAAATACCAGTATCCTATATTAAACTCTAATCAATCGCACACTTTTAATGAAACATTTGGTCAATTTGTATCAAATCCCTTAATTGAAGGCTTGCGTTTGCATGTTTATTGTTTACACAAATCGTACATAATAACATAGTACTTTATCTTTTTTACACTCATATTTCTCTTGTTCAAAGCAATGTTAATATGAACTAAATTGGGAATAGAAATGGGTGTACTCATTGCAATATAATTTAACAGTTAACATAAGTAGTGCCTTCTCGTGTTCTTTCGAATCTTCGCCATATCGGTTTACATATAACTACTAGATATATTACGTTAGCTATCGAACTGGTCCTTTATTAATTACTTTTACTAGAACTTCTCATTTCATTTCAGCAGGTCGTACTTTGACTCTAAATTAAGACGTTCATAGTGATTTAAACCAAAATATCAAAAGCGTAAAATTAATATCAGTGGCGTAATAGCGTAATTTTGTGGTAAAAAGCGGTAGAATTACGCCAAAAGCGGAAGGGTGGGCAGGTCTGATTTAACTGATTTAAGGGCATAACTGTCTTTTCCTTTGTTATTTGCGATCATTAATTTCTTACTTAATGGATGAAAACTAAGATTTACTGGCAAAACCTAAGGCGGATCTTTGCAACTGATATATCCTGATTAATAAATGATAGCCATTCAATAGCAAATTATTATAATACATGCAAAATCTTAAGTTTCTCGTGGACTAGAGGATATCTACAAGTGTTTGAAAAATCCATAAGTAATCAACACATTTTGTCATTTTTCTTTCCAATACATTTGACCATAACACTGCCCTCTTATGACAGAGAGCGATGGTTTGTCTAGTCGAAACAGACGTTAAACAAATATTTTAGAAATATGTGTAGTTTTACTGAAAAAGATTTCTAAAGGTAGCGATCTAAGCAGATATTGTATTAGTAAAACTAGTAGCTGGAAGAAATTCTTACATTATTTTCACTGGATATCCCATTTGCCCCATGATGACAAAGAGCATATGGAGAGTGTGACTGGTCGACAGGGGTGGTATACTCCATCGCACCTGATCTCATCTCTGATATTGTGAGAGGTCCGAGTTTGCCCTGCCCCAAATTCGTATTTTTTCAGTGAGCTTTTGAAAAAGCTTGATTTCTGTTCGTTATCTTCTTATTTTACAACATTTTTTTTTTAATTTTATGTTACATGACTGTATTGTTTGACGTTTGCCACTTTCCATTTCAATAAACTTCATTCGTTTTATGGTGCATAAATAAGGTTGTGCTGCAAATGTAATGCTTATATAGATGAGATACATATGAAGAAGGAAAGTGAAAGAGATGTCCATATATATAAATGGAATAGACATGCTATTCTTATAATCTATCACCTAGAAGAGAAATGAGATTCAATTCCTTTGAAGATGGACAAAGTGTCAACCAAAAGAAATTCAGTCTCTCATGACATTTAAGTCACAAAATGTTTTATTTAATACAATAAATATAAACAAAATCTGTTGTATTTTTGTTATATTATTTAAACTTTCTGCTGTTCATATTCATTTTCCTGATGATATATTTCTTTTTATGAGATTAGAATTTATTTTAAAAGGTGAACGACTTCAAAGATGTGCATTTACATTTTTATTATGCACAAAAGAAATGCTGAATGTTGAACAAAACAGTTTAAACATCATGAGAAAGAAATAATCATGAGGAAAATGAAACAAAAAACACACAAAACCCGTTGTAACTTACCGTACTCGTTTTTCTATTGAGCTACATATACAGGGTACTCTGTACCTTTAATCTCTACGTTTACAGTTAAATCGTTGTATATCCTGATTAACTAAAAATGTCCCATCCAATGTAATTTAATAAATGATAAAAATAAATATTTATCTATGGATACATTCTAGGTCATGATACAAGTTTCAGCATACTATTTGTTACTTTTATTTGCTCATGTGTTTTTAAACTAGATGATAAACGATAAGCTATCATAGTTAACATTTGCTTTATTACGGGACAAGAGCGTTCAGAAGTCAAGTTTTCTTTCAAAAATTTTGGTACAAATGTTTTAAAAATCTACATATAATTAGAATATAATTATGTATCTGAAAAATTGTTAATGACGCGGTTAAGACAATTCTCGTTTTTATTAATATGTAGTACAAATACACTCTTTTAAATTGATATTAAATTACTAATAAAAAATAAAATCAATAATTAAATAAATAATGAATGGGCAGTAATACTTTATGGTGCACTACAGACACATTTTACAAGATAAAAAAGTGTTTTGCTTTTAAACAATGCGACTCTTATCTGGTTTTTCTGGAGTATAGTTTTGATACTCTTTATTTAAACATAACAAAATTGCCACTTTTCGATAGTATTAAGAATGAAATTAAAACTAAATTGATATGTTTAAATGTTAAAAGTACAAGGATGTGTCAATCAAACCTGCCTAGAATTTCGAAATTTCGAGATGAAGTTTTTATTATCTTTTCGTGTGAAATGCTATTGCAATATGAAAGTCGTGACATTATACAGAAAATTTGAGAAAATATTAAATCTGTTCTTTCTTTCACAAAAGGAAGTTTTCGGACTTCCACGTTTACATAAGGGAAAATCTTTTACATTTTTGTGACTTTGCCAAGGTCTTTAACCTCTGATACAAAGGATTTTATCTACAGTAAGCTAACGAAATATGATACTGAGGGTAATATTTATCTATTGCTAAAGAAGTTATCTAGTAAAGAGAACGAAGGGTGATGTAAAGAAAAAAATGTTAGAGGGTAATCCAACCCATCGGAAATTAACATGCTTTATAATGACTGATCCTATCTTTTTTTTCAAATTCTTTATCTTCAGATGAAATGGAATTAATTCAGATGCCGTGTCGCAGTAGGTACTGGTACGAAAGAGTTTCTGGTTCTGCTCAATGAAAATTTGCAGGTCTCAACCGGCAAGTGGTGATGTCTCCATATCAGTGAAAAATTCTTGAGAAGGACGTTAACATATATTCGATCAATCAAAAGCATTTGATTCAATCGAACATTGGAAAAATTCAATTTGGTGAAAATCTTATTCACAAATCCTTAATTCCCTATAAAATAATGGGTGGATTTAGAGACAGTGGAAAATGAAAAGGGAATACGGCAAGGATGCACGGTAAAAAGTATGGGGATAAGAAAAAGTATTCAAGATCAAAAGTTTTTAAGCAATACAAACTAGGAGCAGAGCAAACACAGACCTTCAAAACATCAGAGGTGGGATCAGTTGCCACGGAGGAGTGGGCATCCCTTACTGACTGTCACACCCTCCATGTGCTTCTTAATCATGATTGGGAAATAACGGAAAATCGGACGTCGATTCAGTATATAAATAACGGACTAACAATTACAGTAAATCTCGGTTATTACGAAATCAATGGGACCTATAAAATTACTTCGCTATATACGTAATTTGTAATATTCGTATAAAGAATTAGTTAAATTTATACAGATGGGAATCCAAGATAACTTCTCTCTCTGTGAATTTGATCCGTGTTCATAGTAAATGAGTTTGCTGTAGTATGAAAACGTAGGTAAACATTTGACTCAATGATAAATTATATTTGCTGACAAGGTCATTGTATTGACCATAGAACTTACTTTTAGAAATTGTTCATAGAGCAATTTCTTATGAAAGTTGTAAGAAAATTTTTAAGATATAATACTACAGAGGAGATCAATTCAGGAAAATTCGCCATTTTATTAAAAACAAAACATTAAAAACAATTCATGCATAAGAATTGTGCAGATCTCTAATTAATAGCAGACCATTGAATAAATCTGGGTGAAATTAGGAATTGCTAACGTCAATTAAACTTGAGCAGTAAGGTATACGTACGTCAAGTGCACAATGTTTTTTTCGATATTGTCGACATCACTGTAAAAAAAATCTCCCTAATATCATATTAACATATTCAACATGACAATGCTTGATACGGAAACGTATAACTGTATTAGAACACGTTATTATGATATAAAAATGTTGTCAAATACAATTACTTCAAGGTTTAGCGATTTAATTATGAAAACAATCTCTGATGAATAATACTTTTCTGATGTATTTTAGACGTCTATTACACTTTGATATACCCAAATTGAATCTCTAAATGTTGCACTTAAATAATATGTAAAAATTGTGTCGCAAAAATTAAATATCGCAGAAATTAGTGCAATATACATGTAACATATAAGAAGACCTCGCTTAGACGACTCGATATAATCAAAGAGGATAATTCAACAAAATTAGAACGTCTTGTAACTTCAGATTTATTAATAATAACTATTGTATTACATCGATGAGTGTGTGCTTTTTAGGGACCCAAGCCACTCTTTGAAAACCGTAGCTACAGGCTTGATTTTTATTCTCCGAAACTGATTTAATTGAAAATAAAAATCTAAAATTTAACAATGTCACAATGATTTTTTTTCTCAGAATTAAAAAAAGCAGTTTTTACAATGTTAAAATTCTTAATATTTTGTTTATATATGTGCTTTTTAAATGCACTCAAAGAACAACTTCATAATATATATTTGTTTGCATAAATTATAACATAAATCTGAATTTATCAAATAAATCAAAGCACGATTGGGGGAAAAATTGTGTCTGTGACAGCACTAACTAAGGAGCTTCTGTGTTATTTTTAGAGAGAAAGAGGACAAAATGCAAATCATTTCGTTCATTTTATCATTCTGTTAAAAAATACATGAGTATGTGCAGACGTGCGCTGGATTTTTTCTCCAATTGAATTATGAAAGAAAATATACAACTTTCTCTTGTTATTTTGAATTTTCAATAGTTTGAGGTCATATTTAATAATGCATGTCATCACATCAGACGAAAATATTTAACATGTCTGCATATGTTCTCCAATCTAAGAACATGATTAAAGATTTGGTTATCATAGTCTGAATAGTAGAAAAGTATTACCAAGCAACATTCATGAGATTTATTATTTAGGGAAGAGCCTGCAAGGATACTATAACTATTGGAATTATTTTATTTAAATCAGACATCAATTCGGTGCTATATATTAAGGATGAAATTCATTTTCTCATTGTATGTCCTCATCTTAATGTACATGTTGCATTGTTGGTCGATATCGAGTCGACATCGTGTCAACATTGCCTTTTTGTCTTATTTACATCGTTCACATCGTCGACATCGCAATGTTGGTCGATATGGAGTCGACATTGTGTCAACATTGTCCTCTTATCTTTTTATTGTTTACATCGTGATGTCGACGAACATTGTTTACATCGCGATGTCGACATACAGACGTTGATGATGTCGTCATGTAGAAACAATAACAATGTAGACGATGTTAACGCGATATTGCCTCAACATCGTTTACATTGCAATGTAGACAATCTAATCACATTATAGTGTCAATATTTTCATCATTGCGATGTCGACAATATCGAATTGAATAAGGGAAGTGGACATGAATTTCTGCAGCCTGCAGAGAGTTTCCCTCATAGTAACGTCACCTCACCCGTTTTTTCCTACATTGAACCCTTAGGAAATTGTTAACTCTTCATTTCACCACTTAATAAAATTTCTCTCTTTGAGTAAGCCCTTTCTTTAAAATCTGTGTGTTGTTACTCCAATGTCAAATTGCATTGAATTTATTGAAATGTGGTTAAAAGTTTTGGATCATATAACTACGAAAGCCCAGAAGGCTCATTCGAGATTCAAGATACGAGATTCGAAATACGAAATTCAAGATTCGAGGTACGAGATTCAAGATTCGAGATTCGAGATTCGACATTCAATATCTAAACTGACCAATCAAAATGCTCAGTAGACAATGGTTAAATAATCAACCAATCGGGTTTTGTCTTTTAATTCGTTAATACAAATCATGTGGTGCAATGGATGCAAAAGTTAAACGGATCAAAGTCAACCGAAAAGATGATGAATATATATTCATCATCTTCAACGATATATTTACCATAGCGGAATTGGGTAAGTAAACTTTTTATGATCATTATGTCAATAAGATTCGCTTGTTAGAATTTGCTCAAACCGATAATAGGTTATATTTGATTATTTCTGAGTGAGGGTGTCCTATTTTCCCGCTCATAACACATAACATGTGCTAAGGTGATTTTCAGAATCTGAATGTCTTGTGTGTTTTCACTTTTACTAATTCGAATCTTAGCTGCAATAATGCATCCCTCTTGAGTCTTCGATTTATTAAGCTGATGTTTTCTGGAGAGGGCTATAATATTCTTCAGCATCTCCGTAATATATTTTTAAATATGGGCGACTGCAGGCAAAATAAATTGTTTTTACATTCAATTTACTTCTAATAAAACGATTTTTATTCACTGTCAATAACACAGCCCCTTAAACGCGAAAATCGTGTGAAAATATGGTTTTTTTTTAACCTTATTTGGGATTTTACTGTACATACTAATTACTTGAATTTCGATCGGGCTTGACATTCCTAATATTTGGATTAAGTATGGC
>NW_026924994.1:0-25205 GCF_032062105.1 Saccostrea cuccullata
TAAATTACTCAAAAGCTGATGAAGATGATGTTTTGTCGTGTCATGACTGCAAAACACGGCCAAGCCAATACAATATTGTGTCATCCTATGGAAGAATAGAACTTTCGGAGGACACAGCAGCTAAAATATTTTAAGTCATTTGATCCTTACCTCACGGGTTCGAATCCTACTGTAGGATGTGAAGACTGCGCCTTCGGATGAGACAATATAAACCAATGCCCCGTGTTGCAGTAGGTGTTGGCACGAAAAAGATCCCTCCCTGCTCAATGGCCCTAAGTGCCGAGTATATGACAAAACTTGCAGCTCTCCACCGACAAGTGGTGGCGTCTCCATATGAGTGAAAAATTCTCGGAGGGGCGTTAAGCAGCATAATTAAATCAATTTTTTGTCAGAGTGTACATCCACAGACCCTACTCATCAAGATGGAATCATGACATGAAGTATTCAACAAACAGATGCTTGAAATTAAGAACGATTGGGCACGGAGATTACCGACACCAAAATAACAACTTGATGGCGACAACTGGGATCGAAACATATTCCATCTTTTAGTACAATCCATGCCAGCACAACTTTTATCTAATGTAAATGGATTCATTAGTTTTTCTTAAATGTACCTCAACAGATGCAAGTAGATGATGATAACATGTACATTTTAAATATATTTGACCTTACTTACTGCTGCAGACTTTGTCCCTCGTAGTATAGAACAGGAACTTTTTTACAATTGAATTATTATTTTGGTTGGCAATGCGGTATAAACAAGAACGAATAAATGCTTGATTTATTGTATATTGTTTAAAGTCCCTCTCGAAAATTTTTCACTCGTACGGAGACGCCACCACTTGATGGTGGAGAGCTGGAAATTTTGTCCTATACTCGGCACTCGGGACCATTGAGCAGGGAGGGATCTTTTTCGTGACAGGACTTACTGAGACACGGGACCTCCGTTTATATGGTGTCATCCGAAGGACCAGTCTCCACGCCCCGCAGTGTGATTCGAACCCGCGACGTAAGGATTGACTCCTTACTTCGGGACTCCAGAGCAAACGCTCCAACCACTGCGCCTCGCGGGCGACAACGAATAAATGGATAGCCAGCTAAGAGGCTTTTATTCAAATGATTTTCAACATGCCTACAATCACCTTGCAGGATTAATAACAGAACAGGTTTACATGGGTTTTCTTTTGAATATACAATATTATAAGCCAAACTATTTCGCAAACATTTTTTTAACAATTTGATGATGTACTGTTTAAAATCAAATATGCTTACATCATATTCGTACATCGAAATATACATTTAGGAGGTAGTTAACAACAGCGTATACATTAATGCATATGATATACTGTAATGGCATTGGCATATTTCTTTCTCAGTTTTCCGTTTGACAGATGAAAAAAACAACTGGTGATATAAAATTGTTGAACGACCTTATTTAAAATCTGACATATTGAATCCTGTTACAATAAATAAATGTATTAAGACAACGTAAAACATTCTCATGTAGCTCTAAATTGGTTTTGTTTGTTCTAGATCTGAAAACATTGTACTTGATGATACCCTTATCAGTGTTAAAAAAAACTGTTTTGCACCATCCATGCTTTAGACAAAATGCAGTTTCTTGAGAAATGTATCCGTACAAGCTGCACTGAGCTTGTGCAAGCAAAGCTTGTTTTAAAAGGAACAAAGTGCGATTAAACACCAAATTACTGCAGATCGTGGCAAAGGTTGAGGTGACTGCAAACCAGTACTACTTATGAGGATGAAGTAGACCTGGAATTCCTTTGAAAATCCTTCGGGCATTGGACTCTAGAAGAACAATTGTAGTCGCCAAGTGCCAAGATACCGGCAAAAAAGAAAAGTGACTCAAATAAATACTTTGCTTTAATGTGAACATTTATAATAAAATACGTTTTACAAATTAATCACTATTTACATTTATATAAAAATTTTCAGTTAACTAATTTCCATATTTGTTTTTAGGTCACCTGAGTAAACTCAGGTGACCTATTGCTATAACTTTTCGTCCGTCGTCGTCCGTCGTTCGTCATGCGTTAACATTTGAACATTTTCAGCTTCTTCTCTGAAACCACTGAACCAATTTCAGCCCAATTTGGCATATAGCATCTATGGATGAAGGGGAACAAAAATTGTGAATTTCATCGTCCCTGGGGCCTGGGGGGTGGGGCAAAAACCACTAAAATTAGTGCAATCTTTAAAAATCTTCTTTACTCCTGGACATCAAGCAGTCAAACTGTTGGTTTGATTGTAATCAGCATTGAGTCCTCTGCCAAAATTGTGAAATTCATGGCCCCAGGGTCAGGGGTTCTTGTGCTAAGGTGGGGCTCTATTGATTATCTAGTGAAATTGCATAAATTCTTTGAAAATCTTCTTCTCTGCTACTGGGTATTAAATAAATTATTTAAGTACAAAGTTATGATGAGCAAGAGTGTCTCTACCAAAATTGTGAATTTTATGGCCCCAGGGTCAGGGATTATGGTGTTAGGGCGGGGCTGTATTGATTATATAGTGAAAATACATGAATTCTTTGAAAATCTTCTCTGCTACTGGGTATTAAATAAATTTTTTAAGTACAAAGTTATGATGAGCAAGAGTGCCTCTACCAAAATTTTGAATTTTATGGCCCCAGGGTCAGGGGCTCTGGTGTTAGGGCGGGGCTCTATAGATTATATAGTGAAAATACATCAATTCTTTGAAAATCTTCTTCTCTGCTCCTGGGTATTAAATAAACTAACTTAAGTGCATAGTTATGATGAGCAAGAGTGCCTCTACCAAAATTGTGAATTTTATGGCCTCAGGGTCAGGGGTTCTGGTGTTACGGTGGGACTCTATTGATTATATAGTGAAAATACATGAATTCTTTGAAAATCTTCTCCTCTGCTCCTAGGAATTAAATAAACTGAGTACATAGTTCTGATGAGCAAGAATGCGTCTTTCAATTTCATGACCCAAGGGTCAGGGGTTCTAGTGTTAGGGCGGGGCTCTATTGATGATATAGTGAAAATACATTAAATCTTTGAAAATTTTCTTCTCTACTCCAGGGTATTAAGCAGATGAACAACCTATATAGTTATGATGGACAGAGGGCCCTAATCTTCCAGAGTTCTGAATTTCAAGGCCCCAGGGTCAGGGGTACCATAGAAAGGGGGGGGGGCTGTACTTATATATACTGGAAATGAATGAATGGTATGAAATGTGCTTCTTGGTATTAATCATATATCAAGGCCCAAGGGTCAGGGGTTCATGTGTGGTAGGGGCACTACTGATTATTGCTGAATATTAATGATTAGCTGAAATGCATTTTTTGTTCCCCTACCCTGCGTATGGGTATTAAGTAACCAAACTAAGCAACTGCTAAGTGTATTGTTATGATGATCAATGGTGCCTCTTTCAAAATTGTGAATGCTATAGCATCTGGCTTAAAACATGAATCAAATTCAATAACTGGAAAGTTGTTGCATGATGCTCAGGTGACCTATAAGGCCCATGGGCCTCTTGTTTTTGTTTTTTTTTTTGGGGGGGGGGGCGTACGCATTAAATACTGAGGGCGACAATAATGAAATGTATCTTGTATCTGTTTTTACGATCCCGATTATCTCACGACCGGTGTGACCAGTTTGCTCATTAGTCCAAGACACCTGATCCCAGGTGGTCCGTGTTTGCTGTGCTCCTATTTTGTATTGTTTTATGAAAATCTGAACCTGTTCGTTATCCCTGAATATTTAAATTTAATGGCGACAACCCTGCTACATATAATTCAATTAAATTTGAGTGGGAAAGGAATTCAAAGAGGGCTGTCAAGTCGTTAAAGGATTTCTGACATGATTCTCCTAAATCTTTTGAGTACTTGTCAAAAATGTCAATCCATATCATAATAACATAAATAAACATTTGTTTCTATTGAGTCTTGTGTATATCCCGCGGTGTGACGCTGATAAGACAGGAGATCAGAATATGTATTTTTCTGATCTGATGATCAGAATATGCATATTTCTGATCTGATGATCAGAATATGCATATTTCTGATCTGATAACGAGGCTCTACGTCATAGCTACTCTGGAGTTCCCCACAGTTCATTGTTTACGTTTTGCGAAAGCACATGTACATGCATAATGAATGTGTTTCGAAACAAGAGGCCCACGGGCCTTATAGGTCACCTGAGTATTGTGTAACAACTTTCAAACAATTAAATTTGGTTCGTGTTTAAACCAGAGGCCATGAAATTCACAATTTACAATTTTGAAAGAGGCACAATTGCATATCATAATTATTAACTTAGCATGCTTACTCTATTTACTAAATACCCAGAGGTAGATCAGAGTAACAAAGAGAAAATGCACTTCCACTTTATAACCAGTTGTGCACCTCACCCCAAAGGAACCACTGACCCAGGGCCATATATTTCAAAATTTTGCAAATTTTATCATAAAATGGTTAATTAATACCAAAGAGCAAATTTCAAAGCATTAATTTATTTTCAGGCTATGTAACCACCACCCCCCTCCCCTTTGACCCTGGGGGCATTAATAACCACTTTTCTAGATGCACCTTTCTTCATCATAAATATATATATATATATACTTGGACCATTGGCTTAAAACCCAAAAGCAAAGAAAAATATTTACAAACAATAAATGTATTTTTACTATATAATCAATAGAGCCCCGACTTAATACCAGAACCCCTGACCCTGGGGCCATAAAATTCACAATTTTGGAAGTGGCACTCTTGCTCATCATAACTATGTGCTTAGTTAGTTAATCTCATACCCAGGAGCAGAGAAGAAGATTTTCTAAGAAATAATGCATTTTCACTATATAATCTATAGAGCCCCGCCCTAACACCAGAACCCCTGACCCTGGGGCCATAAAATTCACAATTTTGGAAGAGGCACTCTTGCTCATCATAATTATGTGCTTATTTAGTGTATTTAATACCCAGGAGCAGAGAAGAAGATTTTCAAAGAAATAATGCATTTTCACTATATAATCTATAGAGCCCCGCCCTAACACCAGAACCCCTGACACTGGGGCCATAAAATTCACAATTTTGGAAGAGGCACTCTTGCTCATCATAACTATGTGCTTATTTAGTGTATTTAATACCCAGGAGCAGAGAAGATTTTCAAAGAAATAATGCATTTTCACTATATTTTCTATAGAGCCCCGCCCTAACACCAGAACCCCTGACCCTGGGGCCATAAAATTCACAATTTTGGAAGAGGCACTCTAGCTCATCATAACTATGTGCTTATTTAGTGTATTTAATACCCAGGAGCAGAGAAGATTTTCAAAGAAATAATGCATTTTCACTATATTATCTATAGAGCCCCGCCCTAACACCAGAATCCCTGACCCTGGGGCCATAAAATTCACAAATCAGGAAGAGGCACTCTTGCTCATCATAGCTATGTGCTTAGTTAGTATATCTAATACCCGGGAGCAGACAAGAAGATTTTCAAAGAAATAATGCATTTTCACTATATAATCTATAGAGCCCCGCCCTAACACCAGAACCCCTGACCCTGGGGCCATAAAATTCACAATTTTGGAAGAGACACTCTTGCTCATCATAGCTATGTGCTTATTTAGTGTATTTAATACCCAGGAGCAGAGAAGAAGATTTTCAAAAAATAATGCATTTTCACTATATAATCTATAGAGCCCCGCCCTAACACCAGAACCCCTGACCCTGGGGCCATAAAATTCACAATTTTGGAAGAGGCACTCTTGCTCATCATAACTATGTGCTTATTTAGTGTATTTAATACCCAGGAGCAGAGAAGATTTCCAAAGAAATAATGCATTTTCACTATATTATCTATAGAGCCCCGCCCTAACACCAGAACCCCTGACCCTGGGGCCATAAAACTCACAATTTTGGAAGAGGCACTCTAGCTCATCATAACTATGTGCTTATTTAGTGTATTTAATACCAAGGAGCAGAGAAGAAGATTTTCAAAGAAATAATGCATTTTCACTATATAATCTATAGAGCCCCGCCCTAACACCAGAATCCCTGACCCTGGGGCCATAAAATTCACAAATCAGGAAGAGGCACTCTTGCTCATCATAGCTATGTGCTTAGTTAGTATATCTAATACCCGGGAGCAGACAAGAAGATTTTCAAAGAAATAATGCATTTTATTATATAATCTATAGAGGCCCGCCCTAACACCAGAACCCCTGACCCTGGGGCCATAAAATTCACAGTTTTGGAAGAAGCACTCTTGCTCATCATAACTATGTGCTTAGTTAGTGTATTTAATACCCAGGAGCAGAGAAGAAGATTTTCTAAGAAATAATGCATTTTCACTATATAATCTATAGAGCCCCGCCCTAACACCAGAACCCCTGACCCTGGGGCCATGAAATTCATAAATCTGGAAGAGGCACTCTTGCAGTCTTATGTCAGTATTGTGGCCCATGGACGTCTTCTTTTAATTAATCGTACACCCCTTTTAAGATAATCACCGTGTGAATTAAAAAAAAAATGAACCAGAGTCTTAATCATTGCTCTATTAAAGTAATGTAATTCTTTGAAATAAATTTCTCCTGATGAAGGACATTGTACTCTTAGATTATTGATACATGTGCATAATACACTTCATATACTTACTAGCTTACTTCATAACTAGCTGAAGAAGGTATGTTCGCTCAGTCATGATTTTCTTCATTACATTTATGATCAGCATTTCCTTCTTTTTCTTAGCTGAAGTCAAGTGATCCTCATTCAGAAATGCTTGGTCATTTGAGGACCAATGAACTTCATAATTTTTTTCTATCACAGTAATTTTCTTCTCGAGTCTATGTAGGTTTAAACATACGCATTATTTTTTCCTTCATTATCCTGTTTATATTTTTTAATCTATAGCCAAAAAGAAATTAAAATAATTAGGCCTATAATCTTACCTATATTTCTTTCAGGTTTTAAAAGAGTCCTAGCTATTTTGGCACCAAGAATCCATAGATTTTGATGACGTCATAAAAAGTAAAAAAATTAAAAAGACTATTCTAAAACTGATATGTATATATCATGTAAGGAGATTTAAATATAAATAAAGGTAGTAGATAATAAATTATATTTAATTATTAAATATTTAATGAAAGAACACAGAAGGTCAGAGTTAAAAGTTAAGAGGTTAAACTTGTTTATGTACAACTCTTTTTGTTAAAAGCATTTGTCATTCCGTGAGATGCCTCTTCTTCTAAAAGTCTTTTAGCAGTAGTCTCTTCTTCTGTTTTAATTTCTTCTAGTAAGAGGGTGTTACACAGGCAAAAGTGGCTCGCATGAACTTCATATGAAATTCGCATGAATATCATGCGAATTCTTTGCATGAAAAGGAGACGAAAAGGACAACGCATGATATTAGCATGAAAATATGCGATTTTGTCATGAAATTCGCACGAATATCATGCGAAAAGAAATTGGCATGAAATTCATATGAATATTTTTGCTACTTTCTTTACAGATTTTCATATGAATTTCATGCAAAGAATGTTTCCACTTAAGCATAGCGCCGTTGCCCCTTTTTTGGACCCCTCTAACTTTATCTAATTAACTCAAATCGTAATAATTTTACACCTAACTCATACTTTGTTATCTTTGTGGTATATCACTTGCAAAAATTCAAACTAAAAACGGCGCATTTGTTTTATAAATGGTAATTTAAAAAGCCATGTACTGGGTGTTAATTCCGGAATGCTGCGCTTGTCCGAGTTGGGTTTTAATTGTGTCACATTAATATTCGGAGTAGGCGGGGCATTTCATCGATCGATTGAAAACATGTAATATTTAGCCAGTTATAATGGCTTCTGGAATTTAATACAAAATACATACTGTATACACAGAAAAATAAACACAAAGAATTAATTCCTCAAGGATTACACCAGATTTTTTTTTTTAGGAAAGATGGTACTTGGGAGGATCTTTGAGATGTATATGATCCCTATAAATCCAGATCCCCCAACTTGTGGTCGTTTTTAAATAATCTGAGCCTACTCATATATGAAAACGGGAGAAAATCATATTTAAAAAGAAAAAAATTCTATATATTCTAAAAGATTAGTGCCGTGTCGAAATTTTAATTCTCTCTCTCTCTCTCTCTCTCTCTCTCTCTCTCTCTCCGTACTTTTTAAAGTACAGTCAGTAAATACTTCTTACAAATAATGGTGTATGGAATATATTTCTTTGCGATGCTACATGTGGTAATATTTTATCACTAAAACAATTTTATTAATTGTATGTGCGATTGTTTTTTTTTTTGTTTGGGGGGGGGGGGGGGGGGGGTTGTACCATTAAGAATTCCATGCCAATCTACATACTTCTACCCTGTGTCCTATTTTTACAGTCAAAATCACTTTGAAGAATGATGCTACTTCGAAGATGGGAGTTAAATCTTTGAAACTCGTTGAGCCTCCAAACCTGCCCCCCTAAATCCAAGGACTACAAATAAAGATCGTTACATTGTGTTTAATTTAATATTCCATCACGGTTACCCTATTATAACACTTGACAAAAAAAAAAAAGAATTACCGGTAATTCTATGTTGATTAATTGAAAATATACATGTACATGTAACGGTCTAAGTTGGACGCCTTTCGACGGAATGTCAATCGGATCTACAACCACGTGGTTTATTGATTTTTTGTATTCACAATGTTACCTGATTCTACAAATCACGTGGTAAATTGGAATATTAAGCAGGTCACAATGAGGTCAATGACATGTAAATACCCGTAAACAGTGAAGAAAACTGTCGGCCTTTTGTACCGTTTTTCAAAAAGTTTACCCCGAGCGCAGGCTTGCCCAAAATTCTCCCTTAGATATGTTGAATTTCCAACAGTTCTACACCTTCTGTCCTTTTGAGAAATTTGGGCAAGCATGCGCTCACTATGTATTTCAGCTCTATAAATTGGAATAACTTTGAATAACAATGGAGATTCGTGATTTGCATTGACCCCTCTTACAAAACACAGCCTCGTTCTTTAATTTTACTCACTTTTAATTTCTGTAATTTTGCAAAGTAGCGATTAAGACCTAGAAGAATTGTTTTGTTAACTTTGTGAGGCTAGTTTCTATACTTTATTTTTGCGCAATTTACCGAGGGCCACTTTTTGTACACTAAGTGCAATCATTCTTTCATATGAATATCATAATATATTCATATCAAATCTATGTAATGTACTCAGTATATATTTTTCCTAGTTAGTATTGGACTTTCAATTCTTTTAATCCTTTTGATGAAAAGTATAAGGAAATTCTATTACTGAGATCTGTATATGAATTTGTACAACTAATCATCAAGCGTTCACTGATACTGATATTCCAAAAAAATTTGATAAGTACAATCTCAAAATCTGATCCAGCAAATGACTTAATGAGCTTTATCTAAATCTTAATTTGAAACTTCTTAATTTGAACACATGCAGATACTGAGGAAGCACCATTATGATTATCAAAGTAATTCTTTTGATGAATCTTCTTTATTGAATGCTTCAATTTTTTTCACCATTCTCTGTTCAAGGGCCACCCATCTGTCTGGAGATTGCTTCATCTCCAAGAGACAATAATTGTAATGACTATTCGATACCCGTAAATGAAATACAGTCATGAATTTTACAATTGCATTTCCAGAGTCAACATTTCCATATTTATCAAGATATCATAAAATATGAACAAATGTAGATATAGCAATCTCATATCATCCCTAAGTTCAATTTGGTAAAAGGTTAAACTTATATTGCCTACATTGTAAATGATCTTTAAAGCAAGAGGCACATGGGCCACATCTCTCACCTGAGCACTGTGGCTAGGAAAAAGTAGAAATTAGTTTATTATTGAAAAGTTTAAATCCAAAAGTAGTCCCATGACCAATCATGGCTTTGCTATTCTTGAGAAAATGATTTTGAAAGAATTTTCCTATATATGTCTATGTAACACTTTGATTGCCATTGTGGCCCGGCCCTAACCCAGGGGGTCATGATTTGCACAAACTTGAATCTACAATACCTGAGGATGTTTCCCCATAAGTTTTATCTTTCCTGGCACAGTGGTTCTTGAGAAGAAGATTTTAAAACAAGCCAAATATTTTCATTGAATTCATTTTCTTGAATTCCCTTCACCAAAGGATGCCTTGTGGCAAGTTTGGTTGAAATGGGCCTAGCGGTTCTTGAGAAGAAGTTGAAAATGTGAAAAGTTTACAGACAGACAGACGGACGCTGGACAAAATGTGATCAGAATAGCTCACTTGAGCCTTCGGCTCAGGTGAGATGAAAATCAAAAATATACATCATAAATCATAATTAATTCAAATCATACATCATAAATTATAATTAAAACAAGTATATAATGTTTCTTAGGTATAAAATTATTGACAAAAAATGAAAACAATTTTCCTGCAAAAAACTTTAAACTTAAAAATAATCTTTTGTCAGGTTTCAAATAAACCTTGAGATAATTGTCTCTGTTTCATTGATTTAGATCTGATGATGCAATTTGTATCTATTACAAGGGAATTTAAAAGCAAAATTTGCATAATTTTCAGGCAGATTGGAAGCGGTTCTGAACTAACTAGTACTTCATGTACATATAATACAATTTACCATGGTACAATGTCGTAACACAATCTTGATTCATATGTGACTTTTTTCATAGAAATGATCTTTCAGTTCCCTCTATTTGAAAATTATAATAATATGTACAAGATATACTGTATACATGGAAATTTTCGCCCCTTTCGCCCTAACCTAAATTGGGCGAATTTAAAAAGGGGCGAATTCATATTGTACAGTATAATGTCTTAAACAAAACTGTCCTGGGCGAAATTAAAACGGGGCAAAATTGTGTGCAAGGGTGAAAGGGCGAAAATTAAGCGGGGCGAAAATAAACCTGTATACAGTAATTTATAAACATGTTCTGTTACTTATCTTGAACATGTCTTAATGACAGACCTGCCTACCCTTCCGCTTTTGGCGTAATTTTTCCGCTTTTATCCACAAAATTACGCTATTGCGCCACTGATATTAATTTTACGCTTTTGATATTTTGGTTTAAAATTCTTTATGAACGATTAAATTTAGAGTTAAAAGAGTACGACCTGCTGAAATAAAATGAAAAGTTCTAATAAAAGTAATTAATAGAGACACTTAGTAGTTACAAGCAAACTGGTACGGCGAAGATTCAAAAGAAGACGAGAGGGCATTTCTATACTCAGTTTAGTTTATTTTCACGTTGCTTAGAACAAGATAGAGAAATGTGAGTGTTAAAAAGATAAAGTACAATGTTATAATGAACTATTTGTGTAAACAGGCAAACGCAAGCTTTCAATTAAGTGACTTGATACAAATTGACCCAAGTCTTCGTTAAGGATGTACGGTTGAATTGAGTTTGATATAGGATACTGTTTTTTTTGTTGTTTTTTTTTTTTTTTTTTTTTTTTACATTTTTAGCCAATAGATGATTCAAAAAAGAACATTTTATGCCATCTTTGCTTAGTAATGTACAATGTCGGTTGTTTTGGAAGAAATTAAGAACGTGTATAATAGTAAAAATTACGCTTTTACCTCTGAATTTCCACCAAAATATACTGAAATTACACCCTTGTAATGAAAAGGATAGGCAGGTCTGTAATGGGGATGTCCGTCTATAATTTCGTCCTCCTGTCTGTTACGCTTTGAGGTACCCATCTTCTCATATACCACTGAATGGAATTTGATGATACTTTCAGAGAATCAATGTTTATTATTATTATGTCGACCCGAATATTTTGATGGTCAGCTACATTAAATAAAGGTAGGATTAATTTGCTAGATTTCATCAGGATTGCAGAGTTTTCTAATTAAATAATGCTTTTTGAGTTTGTGTATAAAAACTTGGCTCGAAACATTGAATGGTTGATGGAATGCCCTTGCGATAAACAGATTAACTGTAAACGTATAACATTTGGCTGTGTATTCTATTTAGCGCCTTCCGGAGAAATCATCATCCGCTAAATCAGGTACATCAATATGACTGTTTTGTTTTTTGATAAATCCATATAAAGCACATTCAGAAAAGGCTTATGCAAATCTAAGATTACTTAAATTATTATTTATTTTATTTGGCGTTTATGATATTTGGCTTAAATTGATTTTAAGCCAAATATCATAAACGCCAAATAAAATAAATTTATAATATATCTTTGTCAATGACATTAATCAAGATTTTACGACAATATTTTTATAAGACACAAAAACTACATGTAACATGACTGCCTAATCAATCATTTTTATATTATGATATCTGATATCATTATCAGCTTTTGTTTAAATTAAAAGATCGCCCCTATTGGTCCTATCAACGGCACTTAACGGCCATTAGGCAGTGAAGGGCCAATTTCGTGCACGCAAATACTAGACTATACTGCGACACGGGACCTCGGTTAATACAATCTCATCCGAAGAACCGGTCGACACGTCCCACACTGGGATTCGACACGCGACGTAAGGATCAAGTCCTTAATTCGCGACTCTAGAGAAGAAGCTCGAACATCATACACGATATATATTAACAACATTAGTAAAAATATACTTTCTTTTATGGATTCCAAAGACGCTCATAATCGTAGCAACCCACTTATAAAATAGTGCCAAATAAATGAGCAAGGGAAGAATTCAAAATCTCCGCTTGTCTTCAAATAAAGAATATATCAATGTAATATGACGTTTTTATTAAACGATAATAGTGACAAAATCTTTCAGTTCTTGTAATTTTTTTTGAAAACGGAATAACTCGCGCAAGGCATTTTTCCTGAATAAGGAAAAAGTCTGGAAAGCCTGTGACAGTAGCATTATTCTTGTGGAAATTGTAGGTATTTCTGATAAACGCAAATACCAAATAACACTACATAGCTCAGATTATTCCCTTTCATTGAAGGATTATCAAAGAAATCTCTTTTTGTCTTCCAAGGAGAGTGTATTGGAATGGCTTCGTGTATGTCTCCTGACACTCACAAATGCAACTCAGCATTAGAATCGTCTTTCTCATCCAACTTGTTCAATTAATATAAAACTAAAGCGATCATAATTTTCGGACCAGAAGAACATGGCGCCTCACAGACGAGAATCTAAGTGAGGAATCACATAAGGACCGGAAGTAGGCGTTCCTTTACGAGTTGATCTACGAACACAAAGACGTAGAATTCCAATTCGAAACCGTTTGTTTCCTGCAAAATAAATTATGCCGTTGACACTTGAGTGTAAGTGTGCCGTAAGAGTAATGAACAAATGAACTTTCATTGGGAAAGTGTCTTGCACATCTAAAGTAACAATAATGGCATACGGCGTCCAGCAGATGACAAACGCAATAAAAATACAAAACAACATCTGAGATGAACGAACTGTTTCTCTCCAAACTTTTCTCATTCTCAAAGGATTGGCAATGTCCAAAGAGTAAATGTTTCGTTTTGTTTCCCAGATACGCTTAAAAATAAGAAAGTGGCATATCGCCATTACAACGAGTGGCGCACCAATCAAAATCATTGATACAAACATGGTATAGGATAAACTTGCAGTCCGATCCCAGATACACTGGTGGTTTTTGTGGTCGAAGAAGTGTCCTCCCCAACCAACAAAATTAGGTATTTCAAACGAGAAAGCCACCATCCAGCAGGCGAAACAGAGCAAAATGCTGGTGACACGGTTGAAAAGTTTGTCATACACGTGGTTGTGGCGCAGGTATATAAAGCGTGACATCGACATAAGGAACAGGCTGAAGAATGCACAAAAACAGGCAGTCAGACAAAGGCTTGCCACAAAAATACAAAACTGTTTCCTTCCCTGGAAAAACTGGTCTCCATGTGTGACACCTAAATACAAAATATAGCATAAGTCTTTTGTATTGCCTTTAAAAAAATTAGCTTTATAGACTCGGCAATTCAAACAAAGATAAAATAAGACAGAATATTAAAATATACCAATGATACACATGGGGTCGGCTATGGCTGTGACACAGAGATCCGCCAGTGCTAGGTTAACGACGAATTCTTTTCCACATTTGTTGACGTCTCTGCGAACGGTCGATACCAGGATAGTTAATGTGTTACCTACAGTCCCCACCAGCAGGGCCGTACTGGTAATGATAATGTACAATACTGCTAGGAGCGTGTCGGTCTGTAAGAGAGGGAATATCCCTTTCTTTATGGTATCGTTGTCATAGTTCTCGTAGTTGTCTACAGTATCGTTGATATAAAAAGTTCCATTCTATAAAGGAAGGAAACAATGGTGATTCTCAATAACTTTCTGTTTTATTGTGGTGATATTTTTTAAACAAAAATTAAATGATAAATGATTGTTTGCTTTATTTGGAAAAATGAAAAGGGAAATTCAGAATGAAGATGCATTGTAGAGTAAAACATGTGTGTTCATTCAAAAATTAAATATTTTTAAACATTTAATGTCATGTTAACACATTTAAGTTATTCAACAACAACAACAACAACAAAAATAAAACCCACAAAAAGCCAAATTCCTCCTTCAATAGAAATTGAAGTTCATAAATATATATATTTTTTTCTGTTAAAAATAAGCTTTAAAAGTTTTTTCTTTGTTACATTTTTTTCTAAAGTAACTAGGGTGATTGTCACTGCTTATTTACAATATTGAAACCTAAGATAGACTTTCAAGAGAGAATTTAAACAAAATTTCTTTCAATATTTTATTGTTAGGCCCACCATCTGTAAAATAATATTTAATCTCCCTCTCATGACTCGTGGTAAAATTATTTTCTCCGTAAGCAGGTGTGAAAATCTTTCTTCTGAAAAGTACATACATGTATGTTTTGACGGGAAAAGAGGGAAAAGACGAAAAAAAAAATTGTCCTTTAATGTAAAAAAGAGAGGTTTTGAGTCGGGCTCTTTTTAGTCTGGCGATCTGTATACAGAAGGAATCTTAACATTTTTTTTTCAAAATGGCCTAAACATGTGCTTTTTAAAATTATATGTAAATGCAAGAACATTGTAATATTTAGTATTCTTAAAGGACTTACATTATAAAACAGCGTTAGAGATCTGGTAGGCAACCCTCTCCATTATAAAATTCTTAGATTATCTTCCATGCATCATACATTAAAAGAGGGAGCAAACCTGTTTATTAATTTGGAAAATAAAAGTGTATTATCTTACCGAGCACTTTAAGTCGCCCATAGCGACAACACCAGTCCTTAGATTGGAGTTTATAAATCGAAAAAAAAAATCCCACCGAGTATGATTACACACAATAATTAATTAAAACACAGAATCACCTGATACCGTCTACTCAATCGAATTGAGAAAATGAACGGTTTTTATATGTGAAGCAAATTACATAAGCTTGCGAAACCAGATTTATTCCGGATTTTTTTATGACTTGGTGTACAAGTTCATACAAATATTTTTTTTTTCTAAACCGGAATATAATTAATACTTGACGTATATATATATATATATATATATATATATATATATATATATATAACACCAACCTTTTGAAGTAATTAGTTTAATTATTCGTTAATTAAACTATAATATATAGAGCCTATAACAAACACTTAGTAAAAGAAAGAAAAACGTATGAAAAGTTTCATTCTTAAAATATAGAATGTCTATTGAATAGGAATATCATTCAGTTCTCAGAATTAATATGGCTAACAATCGGGTTTTAAAAAAAGTTTTTAAAAAATGATGTGCTACCCCTGACAGTCAAATGAGAAAGTCGAAAAAAAAACAAGCAAATTCAAAGAATTGTGGTCCCCCGCTTTCGGTGTCTTTGTGGGTGAGATGTTGTTTTTTATGACATATTGTCAAATATGAACACCCTATCATATGTCATTTATTTAGAAATTATCATTGAAGTTATTGTTTTTTAAAATAAGGTCAATCGTGAAGGTTAAGGTCATGGGGTACGAAATCATAGCATGCTCGGAATTATCTTGTCACAATGCACATATCAAATATGAAAGACCCAGCTCTTCTCAATATAAGGAACAAAATGTGTTTGTGAAACACTGATGACCCCGTATGGCAACATAACGAAGATTCAACTTTTCTTAAATGCAAATTAAATATATTATTACGCAAAGTAGGGTTTTCTCACAAGAAGTACGATTGTGAAATAGAAAATCCTTAGCACCACCTGTGCAAAAGTTATAGTCGAGGATAAATTTTTGAAAGGTAGGTCAAACTTCAAGATGAAAGGGTCTTAGTTGTTGGTTTCTTAAGAAAGGTCTTGTCACAAGTAATACATATGTGAACTAGTGGGTATTGTTTTTTTTATACAAAAAACACGTGTCTCCCCTTCTTTACCAACATTTGCAAATGTAGTTTACTATTCAAGGTCAAAAATAATAATGCAGTGCATCTTTCAAGTCTTTAAAAGGATCTTAAGTTATACTCTGAACTTGTTTTTTCTTAATTTAACCTTAAATGAAGAAAGTGGTCAAGGTCAAATAACTTGATGTAGCATATTTAGGCTTAATGTTGTCTTTACTTGTTCCGAGTTTAAAATCCTAATGTCAAGAAAGGTTTCGAGTTATGACTTAGGATATATTTCATATGGACGTTTGACCTTGACCTAATAATAATTGGATCAAGGTAAAAATTTGATCACATGGACTCTCCATCTATGTGTCTTCTGCATGTTCCAAATTTAAAGTCTAAATGTCGAAGGGTTCTCAAGTTATGGTCATAACATGTTTTTTTCCCTATTTGACCTTGAAGTAAGAACAGGGGTCAAGGTCAAAGTCCTGGTGCACTAGATCGTTTATTTAATGTCTTCTTTCTATGTTGCAAGATTTAAGTCCTAATATCAAAGGGTACTCAAGCTATGGGCTAAACTCTTTTTTGATGTGAAAGTTTGACCTTGACCTTATAAACATTACATCAAGGTCAAAAATTTTGATCACATACACCCTTTTCTTATATGTTTTCTGCATATTTCAAGTTTGAAGTGTAAATGTCAAAGGTATCTCAAGTTATGTTCAAATCATGTTTTTTTTTCTTCAATTTAACCTTGAAGAAAGAAAGGGGTCAAGGTCAAAGTTCTGGTGCACTACATCTTGTATTTAATGTCTTCTTTCTATGTTACAAGCTTAAATTTCTAATATCAAAGGGTACTCAAGCTATTGCCAAAAATCTATTTTAATGTAAAAGTTTAAGCTTGACCTTATTAATAGATCAAGGTCAAAAATTTTGGTGGCGTATATGTATACTCCGCCTCAAGGTCATCTGTTTATGTTTTAAGTATGAAGTCTCAGGTCAAAGGGTATTCAAGTTACGGCCTGGACAAAATTTGGATGAAGAAGAATAAGAAAAAGAAGAATAAGAAAATCGACAAACACAACCGGTCGGCCGGGGATGCTCATTCCTCCCTGGCACCTGATCCAACCCTCTGATATTTTGGAGATCCGTGTTTGCTCTGCTTCTTTTTTAGCTCACCTGAGCCGAAGGCTCCAGTGAGCTATTGTGATCAAAATTTTTCCGTTGTCTGTCGTTGTTGTCGTCGTCGTTGTCGTAAACTTTTCACAGTTTCATCTTCTTCTCAAGACCCACTGGGCCAATTTCAACCAAACTTGCCACAAAGTATCCTTTGGTGAAGGGGATTTAAGCTTGTTCAAATAAAGGGCCATGTCCTCCAACCCACGGTCCGGAGTCCGCATATAGCTCTCTCCTACCCGTGGCTGCTTGATCACAAAAAGTGTCGTAATCTTGAATATTTACGCCTCTCTATTGTGACGTCATATTCAGTCAGTGGCAAGTTTTGTTTCCATCGCATTTGAAATCAACAACTGACGTCAACAGTATACCAGAAATATTTCCTTTACTGCGACTGGATATTGAAAGGTCGCGATAAAGTTCATATTCCGACTATGCTTTACTCGCATTGGTCAATACTTTAATGAGCTACGAAGAATTCTCTCCTCGTTCAACCGCGGCCAGAATGGGAGAGGATCGTACATTTTGGCCGCAGACCTGCCTACCCTTTTCATTGCAAAGGTGTAATTTCGGTACATTTTTGGTGGAATTGCGCAAAAGCGTAATCAATCATGTTTTCCTATTTTTTGTATTACTATAATACTTTTTTTTCAAAATAATCGAAGTTGTACATTACTAAACAAATGTTGCATAAACTTAATTTTTCGAATAATCTATTAGCAAAAAAGTGTTGTAAAATACCAATATCCTATTTCAAACTCAATTCAACCGTACACCCTGAATGAAGCATTTGGTCAGTTTGTATCAAATCACTTAAATGAAGGCTTGCGTTTGAATGTTAAAAGAAATCTTACATTATAACATTGTTTTTATCGTTTATAATGGAATTTTAACTAGAATATCAAAAGCGTAAAATTAATATTAGTGGCGTAATAGCGTAATTTTGTGGTAAAAAGCGGAAGAATTACGCCAAAAGCGGAAGGGTAGGCAGGTCTGTGGCCGTGGTTTGCGACGATGCAAACCACTGGGCCAGGAAAGATGAAACTCATGTGGAAGCATCCTCAGGTAGTGCAGATTCAAATTTGTTCAAATCATGACCCCCAGGGGTAGGGTGGGGCCATAATGGGGGGTCAAAGTTTAACAGGAATACATAGGGAACATTTTTAAAAATCTTCTTCCCTAGAACCACAGGGACAGGAAAGACGAAACTTACGTAAAAGCATCCTGAGATGGTACATAATCTAAGTTCATTTAAATCATTACCCCCAGAGGTATGGTGGGGCCATAATGGGGGGGGGGGGTCAAAGTTTAACATAGGAATGCATAGGGAAAATATTTTAAAAATCTCCTTCTCAAGAACCTCTTGGCCAGGAAAGGTTAAACTCATTTGGAAGCATCCTCAGGTAGTGCAGATTCAAGTTTGTTCAAAGCATGACCACAGGGGTAGGATGGGGCCATGACGGGGGGGGGGGGGGTGTCAGGGTTCAAAGTTTAACATCGGAATACATAGGGAAAATCTTTTGAAAATATTTTAAACATCTTCTCAAGAATAGCAAAGTCATGATTGGTCATAGTTATATGGAAGCATCTTCATGTGGTGCAGATTCAAGTTCGTTTAAATCATGATCCCACTTGAACCCACTTTAATATTTAAATTTTTCAATACTGAGCTGATTTTTGCATTTAGTTTTACATAGTCAGAGCTTAAGTGAGCGATGTGGCCCCTGGGCCTCTTGTTGTATAGTTTTATGGACTTTGGATCTTGAATACTGTTCGTTATCTTCATACGTTTCATGATATAGATCAAAGTTTATAATAATAACGTTTTACATAATGATCGATTTACGAATAATCCTAAGATTGCTGATGAACACTTTTCAAACTATTAAGCCAACGTTGGACCAGCATTTTATCTTCAACATCACAGGCTACGTTATTCAGCTGTTCCATCTAATGGACCAACTGCATCCAGAAATACAAGGCTAACGTCTCATTTGTAAAAAAAAATACTTAGCTGGACCAACATTAAATGTGTAACACTACGTGGCCATGTTACGTGTCAACTTTTACTCGGTAAGACTCGGTCATACCAATCACACAGTGGTATTGTTGCAGGTCAACATTTACTAGGTTGCACAAATTTTGGACCAGCATTTCAGTGTCCGACATGTAGTCGCCATGTTTTGTGTCAGCATATTACAGCAATGGACCGTTATTGGGCCAACATCGTTGGTTTAGCTTAAATGCCAACGTAGATCAACGTTGGACCAACGTTTGGCACTCTTTTGTTCCCCAACGCGAATATTCTACCAACCATCCAACTTAAACCCACCGTTGGTCCAACTAAGTCATGCTACATGTATTAGGGTAATTTGTTTTTAAACAGAAATTGTAACATAACTAAGATTAATGGACTAGGTAATGTTCATAATTTTCATGATATAGACGACCTTTTTTACATCTTGAAAAAGTAATAATGTATTATGCAAAGTCTAGTGTCATTTTACTTTTTTTCTCTTGCCGAGTTCTAATGGTTTAATGATCTTTATAATTTTTGCACATTTTTGAATGATGACTTATTAGTAAGAAAAATCAATTTTGATCTTAAGGACAGAGGATGCAAACTTTTGTTAAAAAATTTGAAAAAAAACAACTTGAGTCATGTTTTAATGAATAAAATGAATAAGTTTCACCGCGTAAATTAAAAAAATATTTGTGTAGAATAATACTGATGGTTTCAGAGGGATAAAATTTTGAACGTCACAGAAGGTTTACAACGTCTTTATATTCTAGAAATTTATTATTAGCATCATTTGCAATGAAATTAGGTCAAAAAATATATACCAATCCAGGCATCCAGGGTTTTTTGGTTTGTATCATTTGTCCTTAAGCAGTATTTTCATCTACTTGTTTTTATTTTCGCTTGCAATGTATAATTTTCTTCTTATAATGATGTACCAATTGTATTGATTTGAACATATTTTATTGTAATATAATTACAAAGGGATTGAGCACAAGTTCTGAAAAATTATAACCAATTGTATTCTATTACATAGTCCCGAAACTAGATGATTAATTTTAGCAAAGTTAATGAAATAGAAAAATTCCCTCAGAAGTTTAATTCAATATAATTAATAAGAAATGGAGCTGTGCTACTTTTAGTTATGATCTAGTCATTATTTCTGATTAAAATCATAACAAGTGCACGTTTGTGACTTCTTTACTTAATTAACATTTAATAAGTTTTCGATACAACAGTTTTTAGTAGGACATCATAAGAAGCAGAGGTAATTAAAGTTGCGTACTAAATATTTACGAGACTTAACATTTAAAATTGTTATGAACTGATTACTATATAGGGCTCCACAGAGCGGTCAATGAAATTATAACAAGAGATGTTTGTAAAACACTTCTACTTCCTCCCCCAAATTGGAATTTTTCCAAGTCCAAGGCGCATAAATCTGTCAAAAATGACACGATCGTACCCTAAACAATACTTGACCTATATTTTCATCTGATTAATCTGTATTCCAAATTTCATTTCAGTATGTGCAACCTCTGCGAAGAAAATAAACGGAAACTGCAAATATTGGAATTTTTCTAAGTCCAAGGGGCATTACTCTGTCAAAAATAAAGCGATCGTACCCAAAACAAAATTTTTCCTAGATATTCATCCGATAATTCTGTATACCAAATTTCATTTCAGTATGTGCAACGGTTGTGAAGAAAATGAACGGAAACTAAGTGGACCGACAGACAACAGCATAGCAACATGCTCTCCCTTCTTCAAAGGGGGGGGGGCATAAAAATACATATTCATTACCTAACATACTATATAAATTGTAATTAGGCATTTTGAACTGTTTCACGATTTATTCTATGTTTTTGCATGATCATGAAACACTTGAAATGTTTAGCGGGTCACAGAATGAACTGTTGCATGTTTAAAGCGTCATCGTGATATTCAAGCGTTTTGATGATCACGACATCACTATATTAATTAAATTGGAACAAAAAACACAAACAATAAATTCATTAATTATTACTTTAAATTATTAAATAATAATTTAATCGTTCCGCTAATTAATAGACTAGTATGTGAATAAACAGTTGTTAAAACTCTTTATTGATAGTTTGTGTGTTTCTAATTATATAGTAGGCCAGGTAATAAAACACTTATTAAATGACTACTCAGTGAAACAGTCAAACTGTTGTCCCTGGGTAGTGGGGAATACCTGGGAAACTGTTGCCAGGTCTTTCTCACTACCTAGGGACCTCGGGAAACAGTTTCTCAGGTCTTCCCCACTACCTAGGGACAAGAGTTTGACTGTTTACCTCGTTGTCATTAAATAAGTGTATAATAATGCATCTTGACACTACATATTTATTTCGGAATCGGCTCATTTGACTCTACAAAAAAATTTTAAATCAAATTTATTTTGATGTTAAATGAAACTTATGCAAGCAATTTAATTTGAGTATTATACATGTGTATGTTTTTTTTTAATCTTTAAATTATACCTCTCACACACTTTTTCGCTCTTGACAATGTTAATCATAACTTTAGAGAACATACATCATAAGTTCCTTAAGAATAGTTAGCGACAAATAGCACATTTTTCACAAAACTATCTTTGTGTTAGATAGTCTTCGTCATTTTCTTTATTGATTCAGATCTTATGCATGACTGAACTAGTATAATGCATTCGGGTAAAATTTACTCATGGCTCAACACCCCACTTCAGGCCAAAAATCCAATTCTATCTGTAAAATGGCGAATTTAATTTTAATATGACTTTATCTCAAAAACATGTGTCACAAGTTGTTTTACCTTAGAATGGCTCAATATCATTTTATTTTTTTTTATTCTTCAGTCAAACAAGTTACAAATACAAACAATCGAAGATCACATTTACATACAAGACAATGAAGAGAATATGTGAAAGAATTTTAAGAAGTTAAGGAAAGATGGAGAAAGGACAGAGAGAGATGAGAAAGAGGGGGCAATGAGAATTAGCCCCTTCGCGATAACTGCGGTACTACACTTTTTCAGAGCAAAGTAATAACGTTTAGCGGAGTTTTGTTGATAGATAATTAAATGACGTTATTTAAACAATTGCTTTTACGTCATATTTCACCAAAGTATATCATTTTGCCCAGCAAAAGAGCAGTACTGCAGTCAGTTACCGTGAAACGGTCTATGCAGAATTCTATTAATTAAAAAGATTTTCTAGTTTTTACCAAGTTTCAACATTTCCTGCCAGTGTCTTTTTTATTCATCAAATTTATATACTAATTGCTATTTTGTGAGCCTACCCTAACAAAAAAATACTATAGTAAACTATAGTTAACTATAGTTTACTTTAGTAAATCAAAGTTCCAAAGTTTTCACCATAGTAAATCAAAGTTCCAAAGTTTTCACCATAGTAAATCAAAGTTCCAAAGTTTTCGCAATAGTAAATCAAAGTTCCAAAGTTTTTACTATAGTAAATCAAAGTTCCAAAGTTTTAGCCATAGTAAACCAAAGTACCAAAGTTTTTACTACAGTAAATCAAAGTTCCAAAGTTTTCACCAAAGTAAATCAAAGTTCCAAAGTTTTCGCCATAGTAAATCAAAGTTCCAAAGTTTTCACCATAGTAAATCAAAGTTCCAAAGTTTTCGCCAAAGTAAATCAAAGTTCCAAAGTTTTCGCCATAGTAAATCAAAGTTCCAAAGTTTTTACTATAATAAATCAAAGTTCCAAAGTTTTTACTACAGTAAATCAAAGTTCCAAAATTTTCACCATAGTAATTCAACGTTCCAAAGTTTTCGCCATAGTAAATCAAAGTTCCAAAGTTTTCACCATAGTAAATCAAAGTTCCAAAGTTTTCGCCATAGTAAATCAAAGTTCCAAAGTTTTCGCCATAGTGAATCAAAGTTCTAAAGTTTCACGATAGTAAATCAAAGTTCCAAAGCTTATACCATAGTTTTTCAAAGTTCCAAATTTTTTACTATAGTAAATTTAAGTTCCAATGTTTTTTTGTAATTACTTTAACAACTTAAATATTCTAATTATTAATAATTATTTATAATTAAAATTAAATATATTTAAATAAATACTGCTTATTTATCGGTGAAAGAGACTATTTTTACATTAAAACAATTTCTTGTAGTTTGTTCTATTTTGGGGACGATTTGGGTTTTTGAAAAAGAAAAAAAATTCTGAAGCTTTAATGAATCTTAAACTTGAAATTTATATAATGTACAGAATGGGCAGCAAAACCATAATCTTAAGGGTTTATAGTGCTTAATCAAAGTTCCAAAGTTTTTACTATAGTTAATCAAAGTTCCAAAGTTTTTACTATAGTTAATCAAAGTTCCAAAGTTTTCACCATAGTAAATCAAAGTTCCAAAGTTTTCACCATAGTAAATCAAAGTTCCAAAGTTTTCACCATAGTAAATCAAAGTTCAAAAGTTATAACTTTGGTACTATAGTTAACTATAGTAAACTATAGTTAACTATAGTATTTTTTTGTTAGGGTAATACGTATTGTTATATTGATTGTGCTAAACGTCATTTTATTTCAAGTACGACGTCACAGTTCGTCCCGACGTTCTTACGACTGTTAGTAGTATAAACGGCCTAGATAGGGCGGAAGATTCTGATTGGTTGAGAGAAATCATGTGATCAGTTCTGAGGTTGAGGGGATAAATGGGTCAACTCAGTGGAGTTCTAACCCTAACCCCCCTAACCCTAACCCTAACCAACCCTATTCCCCTTAGCCCTAACTAACCCTAACCCTAACCTTAACCCTAACCCCCTAACCCTAACCCCCTTAGCCCTAACTAACCCTAACCCTAACTAACCCTATCCCCCTTAGCCCTAACTAACCCTAACCCTAACTAACCCTAACCCCCTTAGCCCTAACTAACCCTAGCCCCTAACCCTAACCCCCTAACTAACCCTAACCTATTCCCCTTAAATACTGGAGTTGTTTACACAGTGTTTTTTTACATTGGTACGTAGGTACTACGTTTTGTTTATGGACACAGGTAAATACTTGGCACTGAGCCAAGTTTGTTTAGAGCCGTGTGCAAAAAATATGCTGACTACACAGGTAATACTTGGCAGCGATTCAAGTCAGGGGGCCCGTGTGCAAAAAATATGCTGACTACACAGGTAATACTTGGCAGCGATTCAAGTCAGGGCAGTGTGCCAAAATACGTTTTACCTGCGTGGGGTATAAACATGAGAATAAAAAATAACAAGTAAACATTGATGTAACCATCAATTGTCGCCCGGGAAATGAATAAAGTAAACAATGGGAATGAGTCTTGATCATCAAACCGCTTTAATATGTGTGAAAAGGCATGCGTCTAATTGATAGCGACGGTAGTCGCGAATATTTTGAAAACTTATAGTCGGATCAAAAACAAACAAAAACGATACCATTTTAAACTTGATCAATTCCTCGTGTAAATGTTGGCTGCATAAAATATAAACTGAAGTTAGACACATGCATCACCTATATTCAAAAATGTATTAATGTTTAATTTTAGAAAATAAGACATGAACTATGCAGAGTACGTTTTTATGCGAGAAGTAAAATTCAATGTTTTAAAAAAGGGATCTGTCGTTTTTTCGATAGTAAATGATAATCAACTTTATATATTAAATATGTAAAACATATTTATTTTTACAGATTCACTTAATGGAAGTTTATATATTATGTATATCGTAATTTAGAAAGGGAA